>NC_143513.1:74391451-74546451 GCF_031878675.1 Megascapheus bottae
CATTGCCTCTATTTAATGCAAAACTCACATGATGATGAGAAAGAGGTGCTTGCTTGCGAAGGTCAGAAACAAGACAAAGATGGTACCTTTTATTCAACATTGTACAGGAAATCCTGAGTAACCCAATACAAGGAAAAAAGAGAAAAGGTACACATGTAGAGAAAGTAGGAATAAAACTGTCTTTGTGATCCAAAGGACTGGTTTTCTACGTAAAAGTCAAAAGGAATCAGTAACAGGTCTGGAACTAACAAAAAAATTCCTAAATGTCAACACTTACTTGGTACAGAAGAAAAAGCTAAACATCCCATTGATTAGGAGATTTCAAAGTATACCTATTAAAAAGGTTGAAATTCAGAACACTGACACAGTAGGTGCTGGTGACAATGGGGAACACTTCTCCTTTACTCTAGCAGAAATGCCTAAAAGAGCCAAGTACATCAGGAAACACTTGGCAGTTTCTCAAAAGTAAAAAAAAAAAAACTAAACTAAAACACACACACACACACACACACACACACACACACTAAATTTACCCTCAGAATGATGCAAACGCAAAAATGATTATGTGATGGTACCAAAATACCACGGTAGATGATATATATATATATATAATCACTCAAACTTAGTAAAGAAATTTTTTAAAAACGTAAATTTACCCTTACCAATGATACAACAAGCATGCTAATTACATGGACTGAAAAGTTTTCGGCTACACAAAAACCTGAACAATGCTCATAACTGCTTATTCACAAATATCCTAAAATAAATGAATGCAAAAAACAGAAATGTTGCTAGGCCTACTGGGTCTTCCCATACAGAAGGAGGAGAGAAAGTGCCTGTCACCTATTCACCTGTTTTACACACACACACACACACACACACACACACACACACACACACACACAATATTCCTCAATATAAGTCAAACATGAGGCTATAAAAGTATTAGAAGACAACATAGGGTAAGACTTCAGGACATTAAACAAGAGACTTTTGGAAAAGGCCTCCAAATAACAGAACCCAAAGGAAAACATGTTTCTGTGCAGAAAAGAAATCTATCACCAGAGTTAATACACAGCCTACAGAATGGGAGAAAAATACTTATAAGCCATATGTCTGACAGTGACTATCCAGAATACATAAGGAATGCAAACAATTCAATGGCAACGTAAATGAACGAATAAATAACTGAAGGAGAAGAGTAAGCAACAGACCAGTTTGCTCTTTCATTTAAAAATATACAAGCCACCCCTTCTGGTTTATCTCTTGCTGTTACTGTATCTGACTTTGTTACATGGTATATTGTATATACGTTTATTTGTTTATTTGAAATAGGGGAGGGAAGGGGGGAAAACAAGATGCCTGGGAGGAGGTGGAGGGAAGGCAATGGGGACAAAAACATGAGAAAGGGGATCAATGTGTGAGAAGTCATGTAACTACTACCTGACGAATGTAACCCCTCTATAGAGGTGGGTCTAGAGTGACCCACCACTTCTCACTCTCCACCTGTGACCTCGTGGGAACACCCTGAAATCTAACCCCATCAATGGATCCATTGATGAAGTCAGCACTGTCATTAGCCACTCAGTTCCCCAAAGCCCCATCCACTCCATCCCACCTTCAATAACAGGAACCTTTAGGGCTCCTGTGAAGAATAAAAAGCAAGCATTAGACTTCAAATTGATGTTTTAAACATAGCAAAAGCCATAGACTTGGTGAGAGTGTTACTGCCTTGCAGGTAGAATGTGATCATCACAGTACAAGATGTGAATCTTGAAGACCTCAAGTGGTATGACAAACTATTTTAATTTTACAAAACCATCTGCTATAGTCTGGATCTTAAAGGTTTGGGTGAAGGGCTTGAATCCCAGTTTGTCACTGCTGGCAAGTGATGGAACCTTTAAGGGGTGTGGACAAGGACAGCTATACCAGTCCTGGTTGGCCCGCTACTCTTCAAGTGGGACTCTGGCCCCACTTCTTCCTATGTCTTCCACTGCACGGTGAGCAATTTCTTTATGCATGTATAGCATGCTCTACCATAATGAGTACCAGAGGCCCAAACCAGTGAGATAAATTAATCATGGTCAGACATCTTTCTTAACTATGAGCTAAAATAAATCCTTGCTCTCTACAAGGTAGTTACCTTGGGTGCTACTTTTACAGTCATGGAAAACTCATGGACATAATGCCCTGCAGTAGCCATTTGATGATGGCTTGCTGGGTCCTCTTCTTCCCCCATTCACACCAGTTCTTCCTAGCTGGTTAGGAGCTCCCGGGAATTGCCTTTCTACCTCCTCTGCTTCTCTATTCTTGTTGTGTGTGCAGTTCTAGTTCAGGATGTAGCACTTACTCTCTGTGAACTCACCTGCATGCGTTTTTGTCTTTTTACATGGATCTTTTATGGTAAAAGTAGAGAAAGAATACTTGTAAATTGTTTCTGCCTTTTTCCCCAACATTCTACAAATTATGAATAAATATAGCAGTCCAAAGTTTTCTTTTTAGGTCACCTAAAATTTCTATGAGGTATTGGGGTTTGAACTCAGGGCTTTGTACTTGATGGGTAAGGATTCCACTGTTGAGCTCTTCTTTGTGTTCATTATCTTTGAGATACGGTCATGAATTGCTTTTTGCCTAGGCATATGTCTAGACATTGATCTACCTATTTTAGGCCTCCTGTCATAGCTAGGATGACAGACTTGTACCAGCATGTCAGATCCGTTCAACTGAGATGTAGTCTCAGAATTTCCTTTCTTCATTCCTTCCCTGCCTTTTCTTTGTTTTCCTCCCTCCCCCTCTTCCTTCCTTTGTCTCTCTTGCCTCACAGTTTTCTGATAGGGTTAAGCTGAAATCCCGACTTCTCAATTTCAGCTTCCCATGCAGCTAGAATGACAGATGTGTACCATCCTGCCAAACTTTGCATTGGGATGGGGTCTCTCTCACTTTTCTACCTGAGCTGAACTCAAACCTCAATCCTCCTGTTGCTAGCCTCCCAAGCAGCCAGGATTACACATGCCAGCCACCAGCTACATATTGAATAATCGATATTTAGCACTAGAGAGATTGACATGAAATTGGCATACGCTGAATGTTACTGGTGACATACCAATTTATACAACCATCTGAAAACGAACTGGACTTTGTATTCTAGGAAAGCACACTAAGGAGATTAGTACAGCACTATTATTATTGGCTTTGAGCCTCTTGAAAAGGAAAAAGATACTAATGAAAGGGGCTAAACTGTGAGAACCAAAGTGATTGTACTTTGAATTGTTCTTCTGCACATGGATTTGTTGAGTAACAGAGAAAAGCTTTGTCTAATCCAAGAAGGCCCCAGAGCAGAACCATCCTCTCTCGTGTCTCCTTTCTTTAGGCCACTGTTCTGAGTCATGCCTGTTCTTCTCCACATTTTCTAGGACAGGTATGTCTTTGTTCGCTCACTTTATGTGGGTGGATAATGGTGTTATCTATTTTAAGAATGTGGGAATCTATTTTGTCCTCTTCATCCTTAAAATCAACCCCTACTAACTTGTCTTTTAGAGAATAGTCTAAGGGCACTGGAAAACTTGATTACTGGTAATAACAAAGATCTGTGCTCCAGATTCAAACCTCCATGCTCAAAATAACTTAAAATGTCAGATAAAGTACATTTCAATTATCTTAAAAAGCATCTAGAGCTGATTCAGTAAACAAGGCTCACTAACAGGAGTGGGAAAGGGCAGAGGAGAAAGGAAATTTATGTCTACTGTGTACTTCACTCTGTGAGTAGGACTGTGTTCCACTACACAGAGCCATAGTCTCTGTCAAGTTCCCTCCCCCCCTGTCTGTCTGTCTCTCTTTCTCTGTCTCTGTCTGTCTCTCTTTCTCTGTCTGTCTCTGTCTCTCTGTCTGTCTCTGTCTCTCTGTCTGTCTCTCTCTGTCTCTGTCTCTCTCTCTGTCTCTCTCTGTCTCTCTGTCTCTCTCTCTCTGTCTCTCTCTCTCTGTCTCTCTGTCTCTCTCTCTCTCTCTCTCTCTCTCTCTCTCTCTCTCTCTCTCTCTCTCTCTCTCTCTCTCTCTCTCTCTCTCTCTCTCTCATCCTGGGCCTTGAACTCAGGGCCTGAGCACTGTCCTTGGACTTTCTCAAAGCTAGAGCTTTACCACTTGAGCCACAGCACCATTTATGGCTTCTTTTTTTTTTAATGTATATGGTTCTGAGGAATCAAATCCAGGTCTTTGTGCATGCTAGGCAAGCACTCTACCACGAGGCAAAACTCCCAGCCCATTCTCTCTTATTTTTCAATGACAGATTCTTCTTCATATTTGGAACCCTCCTCTTAATATTTAGAACCAACCACTACAGTAGGTCTTTTAAAAATCAAATGCGACTGACAGTGAGAGGGTGACCATGGTAAACATTTTGTGAAGCAATAATATTAAAAAATCACCATTAGTCATGAACACTGTGGGGTTTTTTCTGCTAATACTGCAGGATATTTATGCAGTTCATTCTTGGTTATGCACAATGGGCAACATCAGACAGCTTTGGTGCTGTCACTGCCCTCAGCAATGTCTTCCTCCTTATGGTACAGGTGGCATCAGTGGCTGTCCACATGGTAGGAATGAAGAAGTTGCCTAAAGTCGATATCCAGGCTAACTTGTGGGAAATGTATTCCTAGTGGTGTATGTGGATAGGAATGGGCCTACCACAATGGACAACGTGTGAAGACAAATGGCACCCAGATGACATCTCCAGTGAAATCAGCGCTCCGTGGAAATGATGACAGCTCTCACAGGTGTCAACTGACATCTGCTCTCACTCATCATGGCAAACAAAGCAGCAGGAAATATGTCTATCCTTGCCAAAGCTAGTCATCTAACACTACCTCTTGGCACTCAATAAGACAGCAGCAGATATAGTCTTAGCTGAACCTCCATCATTTCATTGGCTCCAGAGTGACCTTCTGAGATTTCTGCTAACATAGAGAGACAGGATGGTATCTGACCTCACCAAACAAAGCATTGGCCACAGATTTTCCTTACCTGCTCCCAGTACTTCCACTAGCATATGCAGAATTACAAATGTCTAGTGTGTTATGACTATTTACCACTAACCAATGCATCTTAGCAAACATATTTACTGGCAAAGAAAGTACAATGGTAAGTTCATGCCCACAGAAGTCAGACCCTTACCAAGGGGTAGCGGCTGCCTTAATCAAACTGGAATGGACTAACAAAAGGTACGGGTTCTGCAAAACAGTGTCTGGCAGGTGATCCTTGTCTGGATTTGTTTGAGTATCTCGAAAGTATGAATAATTTATAAAATGAATCGTTTGCACACACATGATTTTATGCTTTTGCAAATGTACATCAATGATGGATTCCCAGAGCAGAGATTTCTGGATCAATGAATTTATGCATATGTGATTTTTACTCTGCATTGCCAAATCTCCCTCTGTGAGGGCTGAAGTACTTGGCATTTGCCTCGATGCAGCCCGAGCAGGTCTGCTTTCCCATAGCCTCTCCTACAGGGTGTGTTGTCAAACTCTGAGAATTTTGTCAGCCTGGTATGTGGAAAAATATCCCTATGTAATTTAATCTGTGCTGCTCATGTGCTAAGGGAGGTTGAACAAATGATAACATGATTAAAATTTTAAATCAGAAGGATAATCCCATTTTATTGTGCTCCTGTTCTCCCTTTTGCACATGTAAGTATATACTTGTTTATTTACACTGCTCCTAGCCTCAGAGCAAGGGTATCAGAAGACAAACCCTAAAGAGTAGCTGCTCTGATGCCTGGAACAAACCAACTATACTAGTCAGGCACCAGTGGCTGGCACCTCTATCCTAAGGACTCAGAAGACTGAGGTGTGAGGAACACAGTTCAAAGCCAGCCTAGTCAGAAAAGTCCATAAGACTTCTATATCCAATGAACCATCAAAATTCTGGAAATGGAGCTGTGGCTCAACTAGTAGAGTACCAGCCTTGAGCAAATAAGCTAAAAAACAGTGCCTATGCCCCAGTACCAGCACCATTTTTTTTAAGAATGTGGCCTCACCATAGACGTCTTTATTTTGTCCAAAACAGCACAGAAAAAACATCCCCAATAGTTTATAAACCTCTAAGTATATAAAATATAGACTATACCCCACAGCTTTCCTTTACATGGTAGCAAGAGAAAGTATAGCTGATGGGGGTAAAGGGAAATTAGGTTAGCCAGGCATTAACATTCAAAGACCAGGTAAACATCAACTTTAGTAGAAAAAAGCAGTATTAAAGGAGTTCCTGCCAGCACCATTTTTTTAAAGGACTTATTCTGCACAGCATTTCCCTCAAGGCTGGTCCAGTTACATTCATCACCTGAATTTTCCAAAATCTTTCTTGGACAGGTACAGGCCAAGATCACCGATAAAAATCTGGTCCAACGGGATTTTCTTACTTTCTTTGTATGTTGATACTGGGGCTTGAACTCAAGGCCTCACACTCTTCGCTTTTTCTCTCAAGGCCAATGCTCTACCACCTTTGCTATTTCTCTACTTCCAACATTTTGTTGGTTAATTGGAGATATCAAGTTCATGTATCCTCTGTCTTGTCTGGCTTTGAACCCTGATCCTTATCTCTCAGCCCCCTAAGTAGCTAGAATTACAGGCATGAGCAGTGGTGCTCAGCAAAGAGTAAACTGGCTTTTGTTTTTGTTTTGTTTTTCTTTTCTTTTTCCTTTTTTGCTGAGAATGGTTATCCCTGATCCCCATAGGATGATTCTATCCCATTTTTTCCATCTTATCCCAGTGTGGGACAGGACACCTAAGCTCCACTAACTAAATACTAAAATCCAAGCCTTCAAGGGAGTACAAGTTTCAGATTCCACTAGGCCTTGTCTTTTTCACTTGTTGCTGTGAGAGGAAAACTTTTTTTTCTCAGTTTATAAATATGAAAACCCTATTTGTAAATGTGTGGGTTTAAAGTGGGAAAAAACAGGAATAGATGTAAAGGCAGTCATCTCCCAGACAGAAGGCATGGATTTGCGGGACTCCAGTTCTTGGATGGAAACTCTACTTGGTCACTGGATGTTTGGAAACAACGGAAGCCGGCGAGCTTTAACTTCCCCTGTGGCACAGTTTGAACAAGGAAATGGCTGAGAGAGAGCAAAGCCTATGAGGATTCTTTAGAGAGTTCATTTGCTCTTGTTCTGGAATTGGAGACTCTGGTCCAGAGGCCTAACTGGGCGTGGGTTCCAACATATCAGGTCTGAGCACTTGTTCCAAACAAAGCAAACAGTAGTAATGAAGGGAAGGATTTTAGTCTATATTGGAAGGCAGAGAGTAAGTCTTCCAGTCCCATTTTGGGGTAGCAACATGAGCTTCACATGTAAATGAGAGGATGAATTAGGGCAGGGGGTTAAAGCAGAGCATCTCCGAGCAGTCTTAGTTGAAGGGGAGTTTGGCTGATCATTTCACTCTGGTTTTGCGAGGTTTTCTGAAGAAATCTGATTGCTTAAAAGGACAATTTGGTTCCCACAAATGGATGGCTCGTGCTTCGGGGTGATTCTCTTCACAAGGAGTGATCTGTTTTCAAAGTCTCCCATAGGCTAGCATCCGCAAAGACTGTATGTGTATGCATTGACCAGACTTTCTGGTGCATTTTTATGGGGTCTGAAATGGAATGTTGTAAAAAGCTGACAATACCATAATCCAGTGAGACTTATCTTTGTGCCTCTGACCCTGAATGGGGGACTTAGGGAAAGGTTGGGTAACACAGTTTCCGATAAACATTCTTTGAATGATTAACATGCCTATGTGTAGAATTAGGTACCTAACCAAAACTTTCAAGAAAAAGGAACCCAAAGCACAAGGAATGAAGGGGTCCAGAGAGGGGACCCAACAGCAGGTCTCTCATCTCTGCCTAATTGTAGAAATTCTGGGTCTACAATGGAATAGAACTGAGGACCCAGATATTAAACCACAGACCTATGGCCACCTAATCTTTGACAAGGGAGCCAAAAAAATAGAATGGAAGAAAGACAGCCTCTTCAACAAGTTGTGCTGGCAGAACAGGTTAAGCACTTGCAGAAAACTAAAGTTGGATCCTTCTTTGTCACCATGCACTAGAATTAACTCCAAATGGATCAAAGACCTGGAGGTAAAAGCTGACACACTGAAAACTTTACTAGAAGGAATAGGAGATACACTAGGCCTCCTTGGCACAGGTCAAAACTTTCTTAATAAGGACCAAGAATCACAACAAATCAGAGAAAGGCTGGATAAGTGGGACTGCATTAAACTGCGGAGCTTTTGTATGGCAAAGGACATAGCTTGTAAATTAATTAGGAAGCCTACAGAGTGGGAGAAGATCTTCACCAGCCAAACAAAGGACAAAGGCCTCATTTCTAAAATATATCAACAACTCAAAAAATTGAATCACTCCAAAACTAATCTCCAAAGTAACAACCATCCCATTAAAAAATGGGCCAAAGACTTAAAGAGAGTCTTCTCTGAAGAAGAAACAAAAATGGCCTATAGACACATGAAGAAATGCTCAACATCTCTGGTCATAAAAGAAATGCAAATCAAAACAACTCTAAGATTCCACCTCACTCCAGTTAGAATGGCCAGGATCAGGAAAACGAATGACAACAGATGCTGGAGGGGATCTGGCCAGGAGGGATCACTACTACACTGTTGGTGGGAGTGCAAACTCGTTCAGCCACTATGGAAAGCAGTGTGGCAGTGCCTCAAAAGGCTAAACATAGAACTCCCCTATGACCCAGCAATTCCACTACTTGGCATTTACCCAACCATCCAGAAACAAGGACATACTAAACCCACTAGCACAACAATGTTCATTGCAGCACTATTCACCATAGCAAAGATATGGAACCAACCTAGATGTCCCTCAGTTGATGAGTGGATCAACAAGTTGTGGTATTTGTACACAATGGAATTCTATGCTGCAGTCAGAAAGAATGACACTGCCCCATTTGTTAGGAAATGGAAAGACTTAGAAAAAATCATATTAAGTGAAGTAAGCCAGACTCAAAGGAACTTAGGCTCAATGGTTTCCCTCATTCGTCATAATCAGTAGAAACCTTGGGCTCTACTAGCAGAGATCTGCAATAGAGCAAAATCTTGATACATAAGGCCATATAGTATGAAGCTAATTGAAAGGACCTCCAGGATATTGAAACAAAAGCCATATAAAGAATGAGTGTTGTCCTTAATGTACTATGTTATCTCTCATCTCCTTTGCTGTCCCTTGGGTATCTCATATTGTTACAGTATCTCACTTTGTTATCTAATATATTGAATTTATTTGTATTTGGTTATTTGAAATTTGATAGGGAAGGGGGGAAAACCAAGATGGGGGGGTGGGAGGAGAGGGTAATGGGTACCAAGACATGTGAAAGGGTATCAATGTATGTGAATTAATGCACCTTCTATCTGGCAAATATCATGTAACCCTTTTATTAATTACAATAAAAAAATAAAAAAAGAAATTCTGGGTCTATTACCTGGGGCCATACCATTCTGGGGTTCACCACTAGTCTAAGATGTACACTGGTGTGTGTACCTGTCCATTAATAGAATAGCTTTTGTCACACATAGATCTCCAGTTATTGTCTCTGGATTTTGGTACTCACTGGATACTATGTTGAAAATGAACTGTACAATTGTGGGTGGATTGGGAGAGAAAAACTGGAAGAGAAAGAGGGAAGGGGTGACACTGTTGGAAAAGAAATGGTCTCTTCTGTAACCCCTCTTTACCTCACCTCTATAATAATAATTTTTAAAATAAAATTTTAAAAATAAAATAATTTAAAAAATAAAAATTTTAAAAAAATCTCCGTACTTCTACTAAGGAGATTTAAAAATCCATGGCTTAAAATTAACCTAGTTGTAAATATTTGGTAGAATTACTGGTTGTTATTTTCTTCTTTGTTTTTTTTATAGGGCATTTCAGCAATATTGTTGGTGACTTAAAAAAACAAAACCTTTTTGATTTTTTTAATAGAAAGTAAAAAAAAAAAAAGAAAGAAAGAAAGAAAGAAAAGAGAAGCCGGGCATAGTGGCTCACATCTGTAATCCTAGCTACTCAGGAAGCTGAGATCTGAGGATTGTAGCTCAAAGCCAACCCAGGCACTGAAGTCCATGAGACGCTTAGAATCTCAAATTAGCCACCAGAAAACCGGAAGTGATGTTGTGGCTCAAGGACAGTAGGACGGTAGCCTTGAGCTGAAGAGCTCAGGGACAACTCCCAGGCCTGGAATTCAAGTCCCACGATGGACCAAAAAAAAAGAGAGAAAGAAAAGAGAAAAATAAATAAAGACAAAACAGAAGGGACAGAAAAAAAGAGGGAGGAGGGAAGGAAGGAAGGAAGGAAGGAAGGAAGGAAGGAAGGAAGGAAGGAAGGAAAACAACTGAGTCCTTTCTAGTTCTCACTGTTAACTTTGCAGCTCCCACAAGTCTATGTCTAAATCCTGTCCCTTGTTTTTATTTGTATTACTTCTTTGCTTTTCTAGCTTTTGACTGGTATGCACAATTCAAACTCTAGTGATATTTAGATTAAATTTTATATTTGATTTTTAGATCAGATTAAAAAAAACTTTCCAAAACCCAAGCTGAAATGAAAGTATGCTGAAAATTTTAGACCTACCCTGGCACATGCCTTCTGAACCTCCTATCCACCACAGTTCGTATTTCATTGAATATATGCTTGGATTCATCTGTGAATTTGAATTCATAAGAAAATAGAGATTTGAAAAAATGTAGAATCTCACTCTGTAATCCTAGCTACTCAGGAGAAGAAAAGGAAGAACATGATGGGAAGCCAGCTCAGGCAAAGACGAATTTTCAAGATTCCATCTCAACCAAAAATGACTGAGCATGGATTCGAAGGGCAAGTGGGAGAAACTGAGGTCTAAGAAGGCTGAGGCCCAAAAAACTATTAAAAAAATAACACACACACACACACCACAATGCATGCATGCACACCTGCATGTATGTATGCATGCACATACTTGCTTATACAAACCCTAATTGTTTCTTTTATTCAATGCAAAGAAACAAATTAGAGATAACAAAGATAAACACTGTCAAACTTTTCAGAGACTCTAGAATTTTAGAATTTTAAAGCATTCTTTTTTTTTTTTTTTTTTTTTTTAGAATTTTAAAGCATTCTGTACCCAAGTACTAGCTACTCAGAAGGCTGAGATCTGAGAGTGAAAGGATCTCAGAGATAGGGTTCAAAACCAGCTTAAATAGACAAATCTGTGAGAATAATCTCCAGTTGACCAGGAAAAAGCTGTAAGTGGAAGCATGGTAGAGGACCAGCCTTGAGCAGTAAAAGCCAAGCTATAGTAAGAGGCCCCATGATCAACCCCAGTATCAGTGTTTCTCTCTCTCCCTTTCTCCCTCTCCCCCTCTCTCTCCCTCTCTCCCTCTCTCTCCTTCCCTTAATGACCCTGGTAATAGAATTAAGGAGTTTCATTGTGATTCCAATCACTGTCCTATGGTAAGTTTATGTGATTAAATACCACAAGTACATGTGGCTTTCCCCACAGGGCCCCTGAGATATCTTTCTATTGCCACAACCTAAATATGTAGTCTTCAAAAAGTGCGAGAAAACAAAGAACCAAAGAACGATGTGTTCTGAGCTCCAAATAATAAAATCTCATCAGATATTGTGAGTTAACCGCTGACACTGCCCTGAAATTATAAGCTCGTAGTCTTTGGGTTCATATTAAAAAGTCAATCATCGTTATAGCATTTTATCAGTAACACCGGATTTCTCTTTTACTCGTAGTTCACAAATTTAGAGATTTAAAAAAAAAAAAAAGCATAGCACCTGCCTAGTAAAGGCAGTTCAAACCCCAGTTCTTAAAGAAAAAGGAGAGAAGGAAGGAAGGGAAAAAGGGTGGGAAGGAGGGAGGGAGGGAAGGGAAAGAAAGAAGGAGGAAGGAAAGAGCTAATTGAAGTAGGTAATCATCAAAATAGTTGATTCAAAGGACAAGGGTGAACCAATGTTTCAGTGAGAATCACAAGACAATATGTTGGAAATGAACTTTACAACTTGAGTGTTGGGAGAGGGAAAGCAGGAGAAAAATATGGGAGGGTAACAATGAGAAGAAATATACTCACTACCTTATGTATGTAACTGTAGCCCCTCTGTACATAACTCTGACAATAAAACTAAAAACAGCAACAAAAAACCAAAACACCTTTGTAGTGAAACAACCTAAAAGATGTGTTTTCTGGGCTCTGTGAATTATCTCAAAGTCTCCTCACTTGGTATCTGTGCCCTTTGTTCTGAGCTATGCTTCAACTCCTTTGCAATTTCTTTTTGTGTTCTTGGAAAAGAAAAAAAGATAGAAGACTCGCTATTCAGCAGTTTTTGTGGGCAATGTCTTCATCCCATCATCCTAAAGAAAACAGTCAAAACCCCAGGAGACCACTGCATTTCTGTCCTGTCCTAGTAATAAAATAATTTATCTGCAACTTCTCAAAAGACAATGTCTAAGCTAATGGTCAACCCAGGAACTCCTGGAATTTGAGGCCATTTTAACTCTGTGTACATTTCTTACTTCCAGCCCCTAATTCTCCCAACAGAACCTCAACACTGCCTACACTCCCAGGATATGGCTGAAAATGTGATGAGGTGTTGTATTCTCATGGCTGCTAAGTAATAAACCTCTCCTTTCTCTGTTTTTCATCGTGTCCATTTATTTGGCATACAACATCACTCTTCTGTCTTTTTTTTTTTACCTTCTTTGTTCAATGGTTTTTTAACAACATATGGGCCGACATCATCTTCTTTAGAGGGATTGAAAAGTTTGCAGATTTCTGATAGCCCTTTTGGGGCCCAGATGGCATGGTACAGTGGTATCTGTCAGTCCAGGGATATCTTTTTCTCCTTTTTTGACAATAACCAAGTTGAGAACACTCAGATTGGCATCCACAATGCAACCCCGAACTTTCTCTCTCCAGTTCTTCTTGGTCTGTAACAGGAATGCCCTTTGCTCAGTAGCAAGTGAACTCAACCATGAGTCAAGACACCTTGCTTCATGGGAAAACCTTGTTTGTCGTTCCCACCACTGATTCGGAACACCTAGCTCTTCCATTCTTCACCAGAGCATCAGCGGCAACCGCTGTGGCCATACGCTTCTCATAGAAAGTACGGAGTTTGCCTTCATCGTCCACGTCGATGAATTTCTGACAGCCAGTGGCTGGGAAGGAGATATTCAGCTTCATGCTGAAGCAGCTGCTCGTCCAGAAGGTACCACGGAAAAGAGCTGTTTTTTCATTTTTTCCCTTCATTTCTCCCAAGCAGTTCCAAGGGTGGTGCTGTGGTGTGGGTGAAGAAGAGGTATCAAAGGTCAAAAGCACTGAAAGTACAGCCTCCAGTCTTTCCAATGGAGCCTTGGTCCTAAAAGGTTGCATCTGACCTCCAATGCATGCATTGCCTTCATCCTCCTCTCATATGGCCCAGGGCATTTATGTACTTGTGGATGAGTATCGCAGGTCCCTGAAGCTGGAGCTTTCTAGGTGGACAATCCAATGAGAGGGCTAAGGGAGGAGAAAGTAACAAGAAGATTGCTGTAATGGAGGGCCTGCGGGAAGTGTGGGGGGGGGTGGGGGGGGGTGTGCGAGCTCACACACTCTCACACATACATAAGAGTGTCACTATTTTGGAGATTTCAGTCCATTATTGCTTTAGGTCTGTATGCCAGGATATCATGGGGAAAGTTCATGGGCGAGGAAAGAAGTTTACCTCAGATCACCCAGGAAACAGAGATAAGCAGAGCTAGGATCCCATTATCCTTTCCAGGGAAGATTCCTCATGACTTGGCTTTCTTCTACAAGACCCCATCTTTGTGTGTGTGTGTGTGTGTGTGTGTGTGTGTGTGTGTGTGTGTGTATTATTCCATTTATTAAAATTCAAAAACAGTTGCCTAGTATGTGCAAGGCCATCAGGTGCTTTCTTGAAGGTGATCAAAAGCCAAAGGCCACTCAAGTTGAGTTTTTGGTACCCAGAGGTCTTAAGAGTTCCTTCTTCCACTACCAGTTTGGACTTCTGCTTGAGTGTGGTTTTCAAAGAAATCTCAAGGAAATAGCCCATGTCCTATTATCTTGTCATAGGACTCTGCCACCTGGGTGATCACCATAGACTCTGTGATTTTTCCTGGACTAGTCAGTTGAAACCAGTAGTTTTGGAAGACAGAACACAAACTGTCTGAGGTATGTGCCAAGTTCTCCAAAGATAAGACCAGGTCTTTTCCAGTCACAATCTGCTGTATCAGGGGCAGCTTAAGGTCCCTAGACAACTTTGGCCTTAGCCCAGAATGAGTTACCTCTGTAACTTAATTCTCCAGTGCTCTGAGACCCCATCCTTTATTTTATTTTTATTTTTTTGCTAGTTCTGGGCTTGAGCTCAAAGCCTGAGCACTGTCCTTGGACTTTCTCAAGGCTAGAGCTCTACCACTTGAGCCTTAGCACAACTTCTGGCCTTTTCTATGCATGTGGTACCAAGGAATTGAACCTGGGCCTTTGTGCATACTAGGCAAGCACTCTACTACTAGGCCAAACTCCTGGCCCCACATTCCAGCTTTTAAAGCTGCAGTCCTTAATGTGAGGTTACAATAGAAGCACTCATGGAAAACACTCATTCCCAGTTTCATTCCCTTTGGTTTCCATTGCTTACTGTCAACGGTGATCTGAAAATGTGAAATGAAAAATATTCCAGAATTAATCAGCTTCAACATGCACCACTCCAAATCATGAGTTATAATCTTCCATCTTGCTCAGGATTTGAACCAACCCTCTGTCCAGTGTATCCACAGTAATAAGCTACCCACCTACTCTATAGTTTGGGTTTGTATTGTTCCCGAGGGGCTAAAGGCTAGGTGATAAAGGCTTATTAATCAATCAAATTTGCTCTAGATTTACAGAGGAGGAGGAGCTATCATCTAAACAAAGACCATTTGGGGGGAACACAATATTATCTGATGATAATATCAGAAACATGTGTCATCTAATGCAACACAAAACTTGCTCATCCTGCTAGGTGCCGGTGCCTCACACCTGTAATCCTAGCTACTCAGGAGGCTGAGATCTGAGGATTATGGTTCAAAGCCAGCCTGGGCAGGAAAGTCCTTGAGACTCTTATCTCCAATTAACCACCAGAAAACCAGAAGTGGCACTGTGGCTCAAGTGGTAGAGCACTAGCCTTAAGCTGAACAGTGCCCAGGCCCAGAGTTCAAGCCCCATGCCCATGGCCAACAACAACAACAAAACTTGTTCATCCTATTCTCCAGCTAAAAGCTAAGTATGAAGGATATTCTTTTAGGAAAATAATGTGCTTATTACAAAGACTGGCCTAGGAAATTGGCAGTTGATTCTTGTTGCAAGAATCTAGATAAAAGTGACAGAAACGGAAAGACAGATTCACTGACTAACAGTGATGGTTATTGAGCTCTGATGCTAGTTTCAGAACAGCCATTTCCTGCCATTGTTGCATTCTCTCCTCCTACCTCTCTATAAAACCCTCTCCTCTCACTTGTTCTCCCACGTAGTCTTTGTCTTGGGGTGATAGCCCCTCCTGCTTTCCAGGAACTCTCTTTTATTTTGTTCTCAGAAGAACATACTTCTTTCAAGTATTCAGATACTCCAAGTATTCAAAATTCCTATCTTCCAAGTAGTAAAGAATTAAGCAGACAGACTTGGGGATAAAAATGTCATGTCACCCTGCAGACAACTAAAGTTGGATCCTTCTTTGTCATCCTGCACCAGGATTAACTCCAAATGGATCAAAGACCTCAAGGTAAAAGCAGATACACTGAAAACTTCACAAGAAGGAATAGGAGATACACTAGGTCTCCTTGGCACAGGTCAAAACTTTCTTAATAAGGACCAAGAAAGACAACAAATCAGAGAAAGTCTGGATAAGTGAGACTGCATGAAACTGCAGAGCTTCTGTATGGCAAAGGACATAGCTAGCAACTTAACTAGAAAGCCTACAGAGTAGGAGAAGATCTTCACTAACCATACAATGGACAAAGGCCTCATATCTAAAATATATCAACAGCTCAAAAAATTGAATCACTCCAAAACTAATCTCCGAAGAAATAACCATGGGCAAAGACTTAAAGAGAGTCTTTTCTGAAGAAGAATGGCCTATGGACACATGAAGAAATGCTCAACATCTCTGGCCATAAAAAAAATGCAAATCAAAACAACTCTAAGATTCCACCTCACTCCAGTTAGAATGGCCAGGATCAAGAAATCTAATGACAACAGATGCTGGAGGGGATGTGGCCAGGAGGGATCACTACTACACTGTTGGTGGGAGCGCAAACTCATTCAACCACTATGGAAAGCAGTATGGCAGTTCCTCAAAGGACTAAACACAGAGCTCCCCTATGATCCAGCAATTCCTCAACTTGGCATTTACCCAACCATCCAGAAACAAGGACATACTAAATCCACTATCACAACGATGCTCACTGCAGCACTATTTACCATAGCAAAGATGTGGAACCAACGCAGATGCCCCTCAGTTGATGAGTGGATCAACAAGATGTGGTATTTATACACAATGGAATTCTATGCTGCTGTCAGAAAGAATGACATGGCCCCATTTGCAAGGAAATGGAAAGACTTAGAAAAAGTCATACTGAGTGAAGTAAGCCAGACTCAAAGGAACTTAGGCTCAATGGTTTCCCTCATTTGTCATAATCAGTAGAAATCTTGGGCTCTCCTAGCAGAGATTTACAATAGAACAAAATGAAGATACATAAGGCCACATAGTACGACACTAAATGAAAGGACCTCCAAGATATAGAAACAAAAGCCATATAATGAGTGATTGTTGTTCTTAATGTACTATGTTATCTCTCATCTCTTTTGCTGTCCCTTGGTTATCTCATATTGTTACTGTATTTCACTTTGTTACCTGATGTATTGTATATATGGGTATTTGGTTATTTGAAATTGGATAGGGAAGGGGGAAAACAAGATGAGAGTTGGGGTGAAGGGAGGGAAATGGTGACCAAGGGTATCAATGTTTGTGAAGTAATGCACCTTCTGTGAATATAATGTAACCCTTCTATTAAGTACAATAAAAAATATATGAAAAAAATGTCATGCCACCACAGGCATAGGCTCAATGCCATAAAGCAAAAAAAAAAGTGGACAGAAATCTGAAAAAGCAGATTCCAAAATTAACTTTTCCCCCTGAAAAATCAATTTATCCTGAGTATTCATTATAATGATGCAAAGCTGAATAATAGAATAGAGTGGGGAGTCACCCCTCAAATCCCCTCCTGACAGTGTCACTCATGAGCCTTTGGAATTGACCATCAGGAAGAGTTTGAAAAAGTTTGGAGCAGCAGATGAGAGAAAGCCAAGAGTACTACTAGCAGAGATTATAGGGGAAAATCTGGAATAGCAGCAGGTTAGATTGCAGATTTTAAAAAAGTTATGCTAATGAGGTTCCTGATGGCAATTATAACATTATTGGGAATTGGACTAAAGGTCACTTTTATATTGCAATTAGGCAAAACAAAACTACAGTCTCAAAACTGGGTTTTTTTAGTCAGGCACTGGTGGGTCATTCCTATAATCTTTGCTACTGGCAGGCTAAGTTCTGATGATCACAATTTAAAGCCAGTCTTGGCAGAAAAGTCCATCAGACTTATCACTAATAAACTGCACAGAAAAAGCTGGAAATGGTAGTGTGACTGAGTGATAAAGCACTAGCCTTGAGCAAAAGACGCTCAGGGACAGTACCCAAGGCCCAGAACCTACGTGTACACGTGCATGGATGCACACACACAAACAGAGGAGAGTTAGATCCCAGAGCTAAAGTGCAAAAGCACCAACACATCAGATCTGATCAGTACCTTAGTTATGTTACATGTCACGGTGGGAGATTTATGACATGGCGAAGGTATACCATGGGGAGACAGCACTGCAGCCTGTCTTTGGCTTTCTTCAGAAACAGACATTATCTTTAGGTTTTACAGATCACGCAAAGAACTGAGAATGGCAGGCAAAAGGTACACATAGTTAAAAGAGGCCCAGGCCTGTGTTGGGCCTTAACTCAGTCTCTGTTTTTTTTTTTTTTTTCTGTTGTTTGTTTCTTTCTTTTTTTTTTTTTTTGCCAGTACGGTGGCTTGAACTCAGGGCCTGAGCACTATGTGGTACCAAGGAATAGAAAGAAGCTAGGTCTTCATGCATGCTAGGCAAGCACTCTACCATTAGGCCAAATACCCAGTCCCCTCAGTCTTTGTTTTGAGAGGGAGAAAATCACTGTTGCCAGGTCACTGTTGCCTGAAGGATGACCAATCCAGAGCCTTTGGCTATACTTGTTTGGAGGGACAGTTTTGCTTATTGTCAGGAGATGATTTAAAGGAAAGGCATTTCTTGTCTGAGGGACAATTTGTCTTGTGTCATGAGACACTTTAGGTAATCCTGTCCTTATGGCTTAGGTCAAAGAACACAGGTTCAAAGTAAAAACTGGGTACTTAGCATTATCCTTCCTTCAGTTAATGGATAGTCACAGCAAAACCAGTTCTTTTTTTAAAGTAAACAATATTTTTTATTAATATCTAACAAGATTCTTTGAAACAAACTATGGGTACATTTGGCAAGATGAAAGTTTCAGTGTGAAAAATAGTTGGGGCCAATGGAAGCTACAGAGCAGAATTATGAGGATGAAAGCCATGATGTGACTCGTTTCCACTGGCATTTGCTTGATTCCAACATGAACAGCAGAACAACAAAACTAATGGTGGTTCATGAAAATACAATCAAGGTTAGAGGATTGAAATCTGACATTGTTTCAATTAAATTTCCCTTAACCTTTTCTCTCTCTCTCTCTCTTTCTCTCTCTCTCTCTCTCTCTCTCTCTCTCTCTCTCTCTCTCTCTCTCTCTCTCTCTCTCTTCCTTTCTTTCTTCCTTTCTTTCTTCGCCAGTCTTGGAGTTTGAACTCAGGGCCTGGACACTGTCCTAGGGCTTTCTCAAGGTTAGCACTCTATGACTTGAGCCACAGCACCACTTCTGCGCTAGTGGTATCAAAAAATCGAACCTAGGACTTCGAGTATGCTAGCTAGGCACACTACCGCTAGGCCATACTGCCGGATCCCTTATAAAAACTTTTTTTATTTCAATGTATAGAGGAGTTATGGTTATATTTTCCAGATAGAGGGTGCATTACTTCTCACACATTGATATCGCTTCTTATGCTTTTGTCCCCATTTTTCTCCCCATCCCCTCCCCTCGTTTTTCCCCTCCTATTTCAAATAAATAGGTAAACATCTATATAGTATACCAGGTAACAAAGTGGGATACAGTAACAATATGAGATTAACCAAAGGGCAACACAAGAGAAGGGAGAAAAACATAATACATAAAGAGTAACAGTCACTTATAATTAAGCTCTTGTTTCCATGGCCTGGAGGTCCATTAATTTGGCCTCATCCTATATGGCCTTATGTATCTAGGGTTTAAGCTATTGTAATCCTCTGCTAGGAGAGTTTTAGATGTGTACTAATTATTGCAGATGAGGGAAACCATTGAACCCATGTTCCTTTGGATCTGGCTTACTTCACTTAATATGATTTTTCCTAAGTCTTGCCATTTCCTCACAAATGGTGCCATGTCGCTCTTTCTGACAGCAGCATAGAATTCCATTGTGTATAAATACCACATCTTGTTGATCCACTCATCACCCGAGGGGCATCTGGGTTGGTTGGTTCCATATCTTTGCTATGGTAAATAGTGCTGCAATGAACATCATTGTGCTAGTGGATTTAGTATGTCTTTGTTTCTGGACCAATGGGTAAATGCCAAGTAGTGGAATTGCTGGGTCATAGGGGAGCTCTCTGTTTAGAGTTTTGAGGAACCGCCACACTGCTTTGTATAATGGTTGAACGATTTTACACTCCCACCAAGGGTGTAGTAGTGATCCCTCCTGACCACATCCCCGCCAGCATCTATTCTTATTAGATTTCTTGATAATGGCCATTCTAACTGAAGTGAGGTGGAATCTTAAGAGTTGTTTTGATTTCCATTTCTTTTATGGCCATTCTTCACATTTCTTCATGTGTCCATAGGCCATTCTTATTTCTTCTCTAGAGAAGACTCTCTTTAAGTCTTTGGCCCATCTTTCAATGGCATGGTTGTTTCTTTGGAGATTTGTTTTAGAGAGATTCAATTTTTTTGAGCTGTAGATATATTTTAGATATGAGGCCTTTGTCTGTTGTATGGTTAATGAAGATCTTCTCCCACTCTGTGGGCTTTCTTTTTAACTTGCTAGCTATGTCCTTTGCCATACAGAAGCTCTGCAATTTAATGCAGTTCCAAGCTATCTTTGATTTGTTGTTTCTGGGTAACAGGTCTTAAATACCCCTTATATTGTACCCATGCTCTGTACAAAGCTGAATTTAAATGTAATGGACTAGTTTATCGGACAGAGGATATCTTGAGGCAGTATAGCATTCAGACTGCAGGATGTATATTCTTGTTTTTGTTTTTGTTTTTGTTTGCTGTTATTGTTTTAATAGTCCTGGAGCTTGAACTCAGGGTCTAGGTGCTGTTCCTGAGCCTTTTTTTGTGTCCAAGACTAGAGCTCTACTACTTGAGCCACAGTGCCATTTTGGGGGTTTCTGAGTAGTTTATTGGTGATAAGAGTCTCACAGGGCTGGGAGTGTGGCCTAGTGATAGAGTGCTTGCCTAGCATGCATGAAGACCTGCATTTGATTCCTTGGTACCACATACACAGAAAAAGCCAGAAGTGGTACTGCGGCTCAACATTAGAGGGATCGCCTTGACAAAGTTCAAAGACAGTGCCCAGGCCCTGAGTTCAAGCCCTGGAACTGCCAAAAAAAAAAAAAAAGCTCACAGACTTTTCTTTCTGCCCAGGCTAGCTTTGAACTTGGATCTTCTCTTTTGTAGAAAGGATTACAGGCTTGCACTACCAGCACCCAGCTCCTATTTTGAAGGAGTGAATAATAGTTTGGCCAGAAAAAGTATGCTTAAACAACGTTCTCCCAAGTAGGATGAGGATGCCAAAGACACTAGCACCACTGAAAGGAAATGAAATACCTAGCCTCCCGTGATCCCACATTCACAGCAGAAGAGGTCACTGGGACTTTTACAATAATGGTCATCAGGAGTTCACGAGAAAACACAGGCCTGGAAGCAAGTGTTAAACTGTGATGTCCTGCTTTACCACGTGCCCAGATCATGAACCCCGGGCTCTATCTCTCTTTGTTTTGTTTTGTTTGGTCACTCATGTGACTTGAACTTCTCCTTTATTGCACTCTTATGCTCAAGGCTATCACTGTGAGGCTTTGTGCAACAGTGCCACTTCCACCTTTCCAGTGATTAATTGAAGATCACAGTCTCGTGGACTTTCCTGCCTAAGATGGCTTGGAATAGAGATCCTCAGATCTCAGCCTCCTGAGTAGCTAGGATTACAGGCGTTGAGCCACCAGCACCCAGGTTCTGTTACTTTTGTTTAGATTAAGAGATAATGTGTCCAGTGGTGTTGTGTCTTTGTAGCCTGAGTTGTTTCTCCTTATCTGGTCAGTACCTCACCTATATGGTACTATATAAATGGCATATATAAAATTTCCAGTTTCTGTCTTTAAAAAAATCCACTCAACTTCCCCTCAGCTCAGAGAGATCTTTGTTGGGGACAGTTGCTCTCTACCACTGGCTTTAATAAAGGACCTCCTAATTTCTATGTTCTGAATCCCATGGGTATAACAGAACCAGAGTTCTTTGCACTAGGGCCTTAGCAAAGATGTCTTGAGGGCATCTAAGGAATCTGTAAAGCTCATCATTTCAGGCTCATGGGTATTAAAGTACAAACTTTCATTTAAGAAGATAGCTCCCATGATACTCTGCTTGTACCAGACAGCCTAGGGAATTGCTTTCCTGGCATTCATGCCCCCCTCTTCAGCATTCAAGTTCTTCAGAGGTTGCTGCTAGCTTGCCATTGACAGCCTGGCACATTATCCCCATGACAACGGTAGTCTTTTTTTTTTGAGTATTTTTAAATGGTTATTATAAAGTTGATGTACAGAGGGGTTACAGTTACCTAAGTCAGGTGATGAATACATGAATACATTTCTTTTGGGGTAAAGTCACCCCTTCCCTTGCTCTCTCCTAGTTTTTCTCTTCTGTCCCTACCCACCAGCTAGCTAGCTCATTTTCAGTATTGTGCCTAGTGAGTATCACCAGGGCATTTGTTCACCCATCGGAGTTTTGTGTGCTTGCAGAATGCAAGAGTTATGGGGTGTGGAAGGTCATCCACTAAGGTTTTGAAAGCAAGCCTGTAATGCTGGGCAAGCAGGGTGAAGCAGGGTTGCAGTTTCTTCAAGAAGTCTGTGAAATGTCACATATGACTCTGATGGAGACACCGGAAGTCAGGCATGCCAGGAACAGGGCATTCCTTACAAGGAAAACTGAAGTCAGCCTGCAGAGCCAGCATAAAAGTGTGGCCACGTGTGCTTGTCAGCAGCAAGATACATCAGAAACATAGCCACAGAAAGGTGTCTTTCCACTCTGCGTGTCTTTCCACTGTGTCAGAGTTTGTTGAATAACAGTGAATTGACAAGCTACATTAAATGTATTGAAGCTGGATAGGGGAAAATAAAGTATGGTCCGCTTACAGCAAATACAGGAGATATCCCTTCATGTACTTTCCTTAAGGTTAAGGAAACAAAGTCATTTTAGGGGAAATGAAGCTGGATAGGCCAAGGAGGGGAAAATTAGACCTGGTGAAACTTGGAAATACAGTATTTAGAAACAAAGACATGTCATCTTTGCTTCAAAGAGAGACAACAGGATGCATTCCTTCTTGAGGAATGCATTTCTCCCAAGAATTAACACTTGCCTGACAGGATAGATGCCCTTCTGAGAAAAATGCTTCTCCAAAACTTAAGCATGACCTTAGTTCAAGGATAAGGATCTGTCTTGTAGCAAGATGAAATGCCCCAAACATCCAGAAACTCAGAAAATATTTGCCTTTTCCACATAACTATTGCTAACAACCAAAATGCTGTGTGTGTCTCCATCTTCCTGTGACAGCACCCACATGCTGTTAGAGTGAGCCCCTGCCCTTCTGTTTATCTGTTTGTCTGCTTTTCTACTTGTCTACTTACTCAATAAAGCTCTGCCAAGTTTTCTTACTGTTGTGGCTTGCCCAGAAATTCTTATTCTGCAATCTAAGTCAAGGACCCTAAGTGAAGAGTTCCTACCTTTAAAGAAACTTCACTAACTCTCACCTGAATCAGGTAATGGTATCAATTTGCTTCTAAGGTCACTTCAGTACCCTAAGCCTTTAGCAACATAGATTCTTGATTCTAGCCTTATATAAACTCTCAGACAGCATATATATATATATATATATATATATATATATATATACATATATATACATATATATATTCGGTTGGTCATGAGGCTTGAACTCTGGGCCTGGGTGCTGTTTCTGAGCTCTTCAGCTCAAGGCTAGCTCTCTACCACTTGAGCCATAGCACACACCACTTTTGATTTCATTGTGGTTAGAGATAAGAGTCACAGGGTCTTAACTTGGGATTTACAGGCATGAGACACGGGTGGCTCACTGACTCACTCAGTATGTTTTACAGTAACACAAAGGTTACAAGATGGTCAGGAAGGGATTAAAACAGGGATCAAGAAGCCTTTGCATAAAGCAAGAGCAGAGAACAAGTGAGAAGAGGGTCATTATAGATGGTCAAATAACCTAAAGAACTAGTCCCTGGAGAGAATGTTCAAATGTAGTCACCCAGGTATGGTGCTGGAATAAAAGTATAAAGCCGAGTTGAGGCAGAGTTGAGTCCAAGCAAGGAGTCAATTCTGGGCTAACTGGATCCAGTAACTTGAATGAGTCAGAGGTGGGAACTGAGCTGAAGCCTTAGGGACAGAGTCAAAAGTTTATCATATCTTACCCTTGACATAAATAGATGGCCTGATGACCTGTCACTCTATTCCTGGAATTGGTATGCACAGTTACTCCCCTTACAATATTGTCCCTCCTTTTGCATATTTTTATATTATTTTATAATGGTCCACTGGTAGCTTAGTATTATTTTCCTAATCTTCCCCTTGTAGAATGGGAATGATTCCATGTGTTTGCACCGTGGAAAGAGTGAAACTTTTTTTTCCTATTGTAGAGGATAACACTTGAAATTGCCTTGAATCTCGTAGGCTTTAAACTTGAACATTTGGATGCTGTTAATACAGTTGGGATTTGGGGAACTCTTAGAGAAGGAAGAAATCCATTTTGTATTGTGATACAGACATGAGCCATTGCAATCCAGGGACAGAATTATATGGTTTGGGTCTGAAGTGGCTGACAGAGGTCTATGTGTTAAAGGCTTGGTCCTCAGTTGGGTGCTCTTGGGAGCTGGAAGAACCCTTAAGATGTAGGCCTGGAGAAAGCACTTATTGGAATTGCAACCCCTCTGTCTCTCCTTTTGATCTCCAGCGACCTTAGGATGAACAGAACAACATTGCTCTACAACATTGTACGGGAACTTGTTTGTGAGAGAGAAACTACATTTTGAGAGACTGAATTGGGAGTCTTCATTGGAGAGCTGTTGACTGCAGGCGGACCCCCATCTGAAAGACCTGCAGTGCAGACTGGAGCTTGCACAAAGCTCTTAAAGTAAAAAACCACATGTTTGGGGTGGAGATCCAAGCTCAACTAAAGCAAACCACACAGGGAAATATTCAATGAAAAGCATTGGTTATCTCATATTGTTACAGTATCTTACCTTGTTATCTGATATATTGTATGTATGTTTATTTGTTTTGTTTATTTGAAATAGGCTAGGGAAGGAGGGGAAACAAGATGAGGGGAGAGGGTGGGGGGAGGGAAATGGGGACAAAAACATGAGAAAGGGTAGCAATGTTTGTGAAGTAATGCACCTTCTGTCTGGTGAATATAATGTAACCCTTCTATTTGTTACAATAAAAATACATTGAGTAAGAAGAAAAGCATTCTTTGTAATGAAGCATTCCTGGGCTTAAGCAACCTGACATCTACAATTCAATGAATGACCTATCTCACCTCTAGCCTCCTCCACCCAGCAAGGCACCAAATAGATGTGACTTTGACCCAGTATCCTGACATCACTTCCAGCCAGGATATACAGTATGCCACAGAATCTAGGCAAGTGACCTTGAATCTAAATGTCCATAACTGAGCTGTCAGGAACTGTTACTCCCAGAATGATAATGCATCTCTCTGCAAATGGAAACAGCAGGTCATTCATAGTGATGGAAAACCGAGTAATAGAACACCCATTACTCACTTTGTAACCACTTTTAGTTATCACTTCAACTGCGGTCAACTTGGGTTTATACAGTGTGTGTTCCATTCACAGTTACAGGCTTCAGTGAAGACTTTGGAATGTTCCCATGGACAGAATAGAGGACTACTATATTTGAAGAGATGATTAGGTTAAATGAAGATGTGAAGGTTAGGTCATTACAATGGTCTTTTAGAATCCTTATAAGAAGACACCGGAGCTGGAGGTTTGGCCTAGTGGTAGAGTGCTTGACTAGCATGCATGAAGACCTGGGTTTTATTCCTTGGTGCCACATACACAGAAGAAAAGCCACGAGGCTGAGAGCATAACCTAATGGTAGAGTTCTTACCTAGCATGCACAAAGCCCTAGATTTGATTCCTCGGTACCACATACACAGAAAAAGCAGGATGTGGTGCTGTGGCTCAAGTGGCAGAGTGCTAGCCTTGAGCAAAAAGTGTCCAAGGACAGTGCCCTGAGTTCAAGGCCCAGAACTGGCAAAAGAAAGAAAAAAGAAAAAGGAAAAGGAAAAAAAAAAAAGAAAGAAAGCCAGAAGGGGTCCTGTGGCTCAAGTGGTAGAGTGAAAGCCTTGAAAAAAACCAAGAACAGTACTCAGGCTCTGAGTTCAAACCCCAATACTGGCAAAAAAAAGGGAAATACCAGCGAGCTGAGTACATGTCCTTCTTCCCTTCTCTCCTTCTCTCTCCCTCTCTCTCTCCCTCTCTCTCTCCCTCTCTCTCTCCTTCTCTCTCTTTCTCTTTCTCTCTCTCTCTCTCTCTCTCTCTCTCTCTCTCTCTCTCTCTCTCTCTCTCTCTCTCTCTCTCTCTCTCTCTCATACTGGAAGCTTCGAAACTATGGACCAATTCTTTCATAGATGAAGAAACTTTAAGATATGTATGCTATTTGACTGACAAAAGTATCCTAACTGATAGAAGGAAAGCTAAATGAGGTTCCTTTTGCATTTGCCATCTTTTCTTTGCAGGAAACTGAGCTAAAGCTAATGTTAGGTTATGCTATTTACCTGCCTCTGAGGAAGTTCAAAGGACAATCATTCTAAGGATTTCAGAACAGGCTGGGAAAAAAAAACAGATTGAGAAATAGATTAGTTCATCTCCTCCCTCCCCATGCTCCTCCCAGCCCCCTCCTCTCTTCGATAAAATATGCTGGGGAACACCTTCTCAAACACACGCTTTTTCTGTGGTGTTCAGGATCCCTCTCGGTCTCTCTCTGCAAAATGTACCTTAGTGCAAAGAGTCACCGCATCCCTCTAAGTGATGGAAACAGCATTCCCATCATTGGTCTGGGCACCTATTCAGACCCTGCACCGGTAAGTTCCTCTCTCATTTTCTTTCTTTCTGTTTTTTTCTTCTCCCTTTCTCTCATTCCCTCTCTCACTTTCTCTCTCGTTTTCTCATTCTCTCATTTTTCTGTTTCTCATTTTCTCTCACATGTTCTCATTTCCTCTGTCTCTCATTTGTCTCTCACTCTCTCTCATTTTCTCTTTCTCATATTTTCTCTGTTTTTTTCAATCACTTGCCTAAAACATAATCAGTAATTCATTTTGAATGGATCACATTGACTTTCTTTCATTGTAATAAGAGAAAATTCCTAATGACAACTGTTTGCCTAACTTGGTATGATCCAAAGGTTAAACTTGATCAGGTCATGGTTAAAGATTAGTTTATTGCTTATGTAGATTTGGTATTTGTCTTCTTTTTTCTAAGTCTAGAGAAATAAGCACATTAGAAGTGATGGCACTTGGCTCTGAAATGCAAGTTCAGGCTGGAACCGTAAGGGCCCTTGATAGCATATGAACAAGTAGAAACTGCATAGAAAATGGGAAGCTGGGGAGTAGAAATAAACATGACCAAGAGAAGTTACTCATATCACAATCCTTGGAAGTGATGCTGTGGTTCAAGCGGTAAAGTGCCTAAGCAAAAGACTACCTCTTCTTAGAAATCCATCTCTGCCATAACACCCCCCTCCAAAATGCCCACCCCATCACCCATTCTCTGTATTTATCTAGGATCTTGAGCTGGACTCAAACTAGTGCTTATCATGCAATGGTGACAATGCTGTTTCTCTGAGGTTTTCCTCATTAGGCTGTCACGTCTGTTGGGAAAGAGACCGTATTTTGTTCAGTCTTAGAGTGTCCAGAATGTGTGTCCAGCAGCCCTTGCTACTTTTAGTTGTTGTTTTGGCTAGGTCTTGGTTAGTTTTTTTTGTTGTTGGTTGGTTGTTGGGGGTTTTGTTTGTTTTTCCTGAGCTAGCATGGACCATTCATCCTCTCACGTATGCTCTCACAAGGCTGGGACAGCAGGCACAAATACTCACTTCCCAGGCTAAAATGAGGATCTGACTGACATTTTGCCTGGGTTATCCTCAGGCTGTGAGGTTCTTGATCTTTCTTTCCCAAGTAGCTGAGATTTCAGATGTGAGACACTGTACATGGCCTCAAGTCACACGTCTGAAGTTACAAAGCTGATGGCTAACCTGGGGTAAATGGACATATCCTGCCAAAGGAAACGTACTCTCTAGAAGATCCATTTCTTCTGTCTCCACTTATAGCTTTCTAATCACAACAGCATGACATTGAAAATTGACACTTTAGCTATAACCCATGCAAAATGTTCTAATGAATGATCATTAAACTAAAGGCCCCTTTTATTTTCTTCCCAACCCCTTCTTCCTGGTCACTACAGAGCATCAAGGAGTCCTGTGAAGCATCGGTGAAGGCTGCCATAGACATTGGGTACCGCCACTTTGACGGGGCCTATATCTACAAAAACGAGCATGAGGTGGGCAATGCCATCAAAGCCAAGATAGCGGAAGGAAAAGTGACGAGGGAGGACATTTTCTACTGCGGAAAGGTGAGATCTGAACTTGGCCCTCCTTCTCCTTATAAGTATGATGCAATTTCTGTTTCTCTCTGTGAGAGGAGACCTTGTTTTCCTCCTTCTCATCTCTCAGATTCTCAGTATTGCCAGGAACATAAGAATGTATTTGCCTGCTACAGATGAGAGCAAAAGCTTTTCCTTGCTACACCGGCATTGATTTCAAGGCCTATCAATTGGAATTTATATAAATCTATATGCTAGAAATACTCGAATCTATATACAACTATATATTAGAAAAATCAGGTGGGGCGTGGTGGCTCACACCTGTAATCCTAGCTACTCAGGAGGCTGAGATTTGAGGATCATGGTTCAAAGCCACCCACACACTAAAGTCCGTGAGATTCTTATCTCCAATTAACCACCAGAAAACCAGAAGTGGCACTGTAGGTCAAGAGGTAGGGTGGTAGCCTTGACGAGAAGAGCTCAAGGACAATGCTCAGGCTCAGAGCTCAAGCCACATGACTGATGGTGGAGGGGGGGGGGATTGTGATGTGGTGGGAAAGATTAAAGTGGCTTATATTAGTTTATATTATACAAACATTTGCAAAAGCTCTTTTTAAAAGAATAGTCCATATATTATTACTTTTTAAATGGAGGTTAAATTCACCTGCCACTTTATGTCAAAATTTTAGCTGGGAGCTTGGAGTGTGCCCTTGTGGTAGGGTGTCTACATAGCATGCACAAAGCCCTGGGTTCAATTCCTTGTTACCACATACACAGAAAAAGCTGGAAGTGGCGCTATGACTCAAGGGCAGCGTGCTAGTCCTGAGAAAGCCCAAGAAAGGTGACCAGGCCCTGAGTTCAAACCCAGGACTGGCAAAAAAAAAATAGTTTAGCTGTACAACCAATGTGATGGCCTAATTTCATAATACATCTTATCACTCCATAAAGAAACCTCCATCCAATAGTGATCCTTTCCACTCATTTCTCCTGCCCAGTCATTGACAACTGCTGATCTACTCTCTATTGTTTCCCTATTCTTGACATTTCATAAAATCCTGCAAGTGACCTTGTGCATCTACTATCATTTATACAATATTTCCAAATGTTCATCCACAGAAAACTGAAAATATATCCTCCTCATAAACTCACAATAATATAGAGAGCTTTTGTATTCGCCAGAGAGATTTTATAGTCTCTGAAGGATCATTAATTCAGAAATTCAGAGTAGCACTGATTATGAGACCTAAAAACTAAGAAGGCCCAAAAGGATGGGCCTGTGACCTGTGGTAAATGCAGCACAGTATGTAAGGAAGGATGAGTGAAGTACAGCTAAACACATCAGCAGGGGACACACTTGAAAAATAGGATGGGAAGAGGAAAATGAAGGTTATCAATAGGATTCTATTTTCATTGTTTCGATATATATTTATAGATAGTGACTAGAAAACTAAGCAAGGGAAACAGAAAGCCAAGAGGTGGTGCTGAGTGGGCTTCCTATGCAAGTATGATTCACATCTCAAGCAATACTCACTTGATTATTCACTTTCCATCTATGTGTGAGTGCGAATGCACATGTGTGTGCATGCATAGTTGTACACTTTGTTTCCCCCAAGTCCTGAGGCTTGAATTCTGGGCCAGGGCACTCTCTGTGAGGTTCTTTTGCTCAAGCCTTTGTGCTACCACTCCAGCACTGCCACGTCTAGCTTTATCTGAGTAGTTGGAGATAAGAGTGTCAGGGACCTTCTTGCCTGGGCTGGCTTTGAACTGTGATCCTCAGATCTCAGCCTCTTCCTTAGCTAGAATTAAGGCGTGAACCACTGGTGCCTAGCTAGTTGCACTCTTATGGATACAAAACAGTTTCCCTCTATCTTTATGGTTTTTCAAGTTTTAGATTCAGCCAACTACAAAAAGAAAAACTCAGGAAAAAAACATATCTGCACTGAACATATACGAACTATTTATTGACATTTTCCCCCTACACTATATAGCATAGCAATAATTTACATAGCATTTGCATTGTATTAGATAGATGAAGTCATTTAGAGGTGACTTAAAATATAAGGATGATGTGCAACTGCTATGAGATTTATGTAAGAAATTTCTGCATTCTTAGGCACTGAAGGATTGAACTCTATACTGTGTTTAACAAAAACAGCTTTCTTTTTAAGGTAAATGTCAGATGACATTGAAATCATACAAAATGAAATCTTGAAGATTCTTGTATTACTGGATAATTTATAAATTTGAGAAAAGTAATAATAGATATTAATGTTGGAGGAGGGACAGATTATTAAGAAGTGATTGAATAATTTTCATAAACTCAAAAATGGGATCTAGTTTTCAAACCAATGGATTTTTAATAAGAGAAAATGAACATAAATTTTAAAAATGCAAGATCATTAATAAGAGAAAATGAACATAAATTTTAAAAATGCAAGATCACAAATCTGAAAGTTAGTTGTATGGGCTTTGGGGGTACAGCATATAAGCCTTTAGCCTAACCTAAGCTAGAATCATTTCTTTCGTAAATGCTAAAGGTAACATATGAACACATGTTGTTGAAAAGGAAGAAGGAAAAGGGAGGAATGGCAGAAAAATGGAGACAGGAAGGGTGGGTAAATATAATCCTAATCTTCAATGCACATATGTGAAATGGGAAGCAGGTAACTAGAAGGGATATGTGAGGTTCCAATAGACGAGGGAGAGAAAGATGGAATCTTGATTAAGATTCACTGTACTCATACCATGACGCGTTGAACTGAAACCCTTTTGTACAGTTATTTAAAGATAATTGTTTAAAAATACATAACTTGGGCCTGGGAGTTTGGCCTAGTGGTAGAGTGCTCGCCTAGCATGCAGGAAGCCCTAGGTTTGATTCTTTGGTACTACATACACAGAAAAGGCCAGAAGTGGCGCTGTGACTCAAGTGATAGAACAGTCATTGAACACTGAGAGGCTCAGGGATGATGCTCAGACCCTGAGTTCAAGCCTCATGACCAACAAAAAAAGTAAAATTAAGCCAGATGCCGGTGGCTCATGACAGTAATCCTAGTTACTCAGGAGGCTGAGATTGGAGGATCCCGGTTCAAAGCTAGCCTGGCTGAGCAAGAAAGTCTGTGAGACTGTTATCTCTAATTAACCAGGAGATAACCAAAAGTGGTGCTCTGGCTCAAGTGGCAGAGGTAGCCTTGAGCTGAAGAGCTTAGGGACAGCACCCAAGCCCAGAGTTCAAGCCCCATGACTGACAAAACACACACACACACACACAGAAGAAAAATGTGTGAAATTATCCTTTAGAATCCTTAAATTCGTCCAAAAAGTCAAGAGCAACACACATAAGCACAGTATGAATACAAGAGAACAGAAGTATATGCATAGCTGAGTTCAGCAATACATACTCATTCTTGCTCCTGGAACCTGGGTTTCCATTGCCACTTCTGGCAGACAGTGTGGAGAACTGGCTAAGTGCAGAGGCTTTGCTGCCAGATTCTACCCTTACCCCTAAGTCACCATACACTGACTCTATACAACAAGATGCAAAATAACATACACAACCACCAGCTGTAGGTCCCAGATCTGCTGCAAGTATCTGGGCATTGCTTCACAGTTCTGGACCTCAGTCTTCCTCTCTGTAACATGAGGATTACGGTGCAGAGCCCCTCCTAAGTTGTTAACGACTGAAGTGATACCTGGCACATAGCTAACATTATATAATGTCTATTGAAGAAAAGTAGAGTACAATATAGAAGAGATTTTCCACCCACCCCACAGCACCAAGAAGAGCCAGAAAAGTTGAGCTCAACTAAGTCTCAGTTTTTCAATATGTAACCCCTCATAGATTAAATAAATGCCTAGTAGAAATAGGTATGATTGACACGGAGTCTGAGAAAGACCATTTGAAGACAATGATCCAGGAAAAGAAATTTATACCCATGCAAGATTTTAAAGGGCCACCAGCTTTCTGCACCACCTGTCACCAGCCATAGGATCCAGGAAGGCCAGGTATATTGCCCAGGATTTTCCTTGCTCACTAGAAGCTTACTTGAAAAAATGTAACACCAGACTACATCAGATTAACAAGATCTGTGCGCTCTAGTGGTATCATGGAGAAAAGTGACAGCACTGAGGATCAGTTAGGAAATTAGTGCAGGGCAGAGAAGACTTGGTCATTGAATTTGGTTCTCTGTGGTTAGATTTGCAAGTCTCTTGCACTGTGTTCATTCTCAGATGTCGAGAATTTTATCCACTCTTCCTATGCTAGATGACAGTGCAGTACAAATTCATTTTTTTTGACAGTCCTGGGACCTGAACTCAGGGCCTGGGTGCTGTCCCAGAACCAATTTGTGCTCAAGGCTAACATCCTACCCCTTGAGCCACAGTGCTCCTTTTGGCCTTTTCTGTGTAGGTAGTACTGGGAAATTGAACCCAGGGCTTCATGCATGCAAGGTGAGCACTCTACCACTGAGCCACCTTCCCAGCCCTACAAATTCATTTTTGTAAGATGAAATGTGTAGGGACAGAGGGCTGCAACCTTCATTAACTACTCCTGTTGATTCTTCCAGTTATGGGCTACAAATCATGTCCCGGAAATGGTCCGTCCAACCCTGGAGAGAACTCTCAGGACCCTCCAGATGGATTATGTGGATCTCTATATCATCGAAATTCCCATGGCTTTTAAGGTAAGCTCAGATACCTGCTCAGTTAGGCCTCATACTTCAGTGACCATGAGCCAACAGCTATCAACAGGAAGCATACCATTCTATGAGGTGACTCAGTGACATGGAATGTTATTTTTCTGTTACTAAAGATCAGAGAGAACTGACCCAGTCTAATCAATGTCACAAATGGTTTTGTAAACCAACTCAGGCCTTAATTCTTAACTCGATGTTGTTTCTATTTTACTACATTTTTGCCACTATACACTTTTTTCATCAAGTAGTCATTTAACTGTGGTCCACTTTTTGATTGCCCAGTATCAGAGCACACCCTTCTTCTCTTTACACAGTCATAAAAAATGGCACCACACAATAGAATGGAAAAAAAATAGATACAATTAAAAACACCTTGCCAGGTGCAGTGGCTCACGTCTGTAATCCTAGCTACTCAGGAGGCTGAGTTCTGAGGATTAAAGTTCAAAGCCAGCCCAGGCACAAAAGGATCTGAGACTCTTATCTCCAATTAATCACTAGAAGTGGGTCTGTGGCTTAAGGGTAGGGCAGTATCCTTGAGCTGAAAAGCTCAGGGACTGCACCCAGGACCAGGGGGTAGAGCAGTAGCCTTGAGATGAAGAGCTTAAGGACAGTGCCCAGGCCAGAGTTCAAGCACCATGACCCATCCCCTCCCAATAAATAAATAAAAACAATTTATCTTTCATTTGCTCCAATAGGAGATAACCTTAACAATAGTCAGATCTTTGGAGCTATTTCCAAGGCCGAAGTATCTAAACGTTATTGACTGCTCTAGTTAAAATGTGATAGTTCCTCAAGCTCTCTCAGTTCATATGTCTATGAAATGTAACACACCCGAGGCATACAGTGCATAGCAGCAACCGCTGCTCCAGTGGAGGGAGGGAGGGAGGAAAGAAGGATCAGGGCCAACAGCCCAGTGTTTTCCTACTGATCTTCAAAAGTGTAGCTTTGGTTGGTTCATTGTCCAGGCAGAACAAACAACAATCTTAGAAGAATTTGCCAGTTCTCCATTGGAGATGGAAGACTCCTCCTTGTCCACAATTCAGTGTGATCTAATCAACTTTGCATTTTAGATCCATTGCTTGGAATAGGCCAACACCGCACTCTTGTTGTAAACGCAGAAATCTAATTCAAATTGACCTGGGGGGGGCACAAAGGAATTACAAATTTGTATCTAACTTGGATATAACTGGATCCAGAAGTTCAAATTATGTATCTATATTCTGATCCTTTTTCCATCTCCACATTCTCCAAAACTCCCTCTTTATCCTGACAAAATGGCTGTTGCCCATTGGCCCTTGATAAGTCAACTTGAGAACTTAAGGAAAGTGAGAACCACACTTCATTGTGGAGAATGACTGGTTAGTCTCACTGGGATCCTTGTGGGCCCAGTTCCCTGGCCATTGGTTTCTGCAGGCAAGAATGGAAGCTGAGTGAATCCAGCCAAACAAAGTGAAGTGAGTTCTTCTAGAGAAGAAGTCATCGGGATTATGGAAACCAAAACAATAAATTTCCATTGTACTCATTAATTAGATGTCACCAGGTGACAAATGGTAAGAAGCATGGATGCCAGAGTCAGGTCACCTGACTTGAATCCCATCCCTAACCTAAGTGAGAGTGACAGGGTTGTTAAGTTACTCCTAACCTCTCTCTCACACCAACTAACTGTGGGTAAGTAGAAAGTGTATGACCTAGCCTGACACCAGTGGCTCACATCTGTAATCCTAGCTACTCAGGAGGCTCAGATCTGAGGATCGAGGGTCAAAACCAGCCCAGGCACCAAAGACCATGATATTCTTATCTCTAATTAACCACCAGAAAACCAGAAGTGGGGCTGTGGCTCTGAGAGGTAGAGCGCTAGCCTTGGGCTGAGGAGTTCAGAGATAGTGCCCAGGCCCAGAGTTCAAACTCCATGACAAACAAAAAAAGAAAGAAAGAAAGAAAGAAAGAAAGAAAGAAAGAAAGAAAGAAAGAAAGTCAAGTTTACTTTTCTTCAGGTGCAGTAATTTTTACACAACCACTTATAGAGAAAGTAAATAAAAATTTGTTTGTATCCTTGGTAGGTTCAAGGGCATAGGTAGTGACACTTTTACCAGGAAAAAAAATGACACAGCATAATGACATTTCTTCCAATAAATCTGAAAATGAGAAAACAATATTCCTATAAAGTCATATTGTTTTTGAATCTCTTGATTTTTAAACAAAAAACCTGTTCTTATCAAAAGAGTAAGTTATTTTTTATTGATTGATTGATTTTGGTCAGTCACAGAGCTTGACAGGTCTAGACACTGTCCCTGAGCTATTCTGCAATTCTAGCCTTGAGACACAGCATCACTTCTGGTTTTCTGGTAGTTTATTAGAGATAAGAGTCTCACAGACTTTAGTGCCAGAGCTGGCTTTGAATCATGATCCTCAGGTCTCAGTCTTCTGAGTTGCTAGTTTATAGGCATGAGCCACCACGCCTAGCTTGTTATTTTTTTGCCAAGAAGCAAATATACTTTCAGAACAATAAAACATAAGACATATTAAAAAGAAGAAGCATGAGAGTCCATGCTTTTTAGAAGGCTGAGTTCTTTCTTTAATACAGCCTGGCATGAGGGAGAAAAACAGAGGAGAGAGGAAGGGAGATATACCAGGGTTAAGGGATAGGTAGACATGTACAGTACAAAGCCAAAAGTTGATCCTGGAAATCGGAAAGAAAAAAAAATTATGTAAGTTAATGAAGGAGGTATAAGACATTTAAGAATATGATAGAATGAAGAAATTCAAAAGGCAAGACATAGACATTCAAGTCATAATATTGAGAATGTCAAAAACTTTAGGAATTTCAGGGCTGGGAGTTTGGCCTAGTGGTAGAGTGCTTGCCTAGCATGCAGGAAGACCCAGGTTCGATTCCTCAGTACCACATACATAGAAAAAAGCTGGAAGTGGTGCTGTGGGTCAAGTGATAGAGCTCTAGCCTTGAGAAAGCCCAAGGACAGTGTTCAGGCCCTGAGCTCAAGCCCAGGACTGGCAAAAAAAAAGTTTAGGAATCAGAGACTGAAGGAGTAATTAACATGAGTAAGAAATAATGTAGTATCAAGAAGAAGGGAGACTTGTTTCCTGTTCTCATCCAGATCAGAGCAAAGCAAAGGGGAAAAAAGTAACCTTTGTGAAAGAGGACAGTGGGAGAAGTATTACTTTTGAAGAAGAAAGTTTTATAAAGGTGAATTGTTGAGAGGGAAAAAAATTTTAAAGTTTCAGAATACAATGGGAAAATGTGACATTGCTCTATTCCCCTTATCAGTTGATTTTTTGCTGATAAAAAAGAATGTCTGAGATTGGGTAATTTATGGTCGGTAAAAACTCATTAGATCACAACTAAGGTTCTGACCCTTGGAAAAGGGCTGAGAAACAAATCCACTCCTGAGAACCCCTCAAAAACGACCATGATCTACACAACCAAATCCTTCTCAGTAGTCTCTGCCTGGCACTGAGGATTCAATCTCCAACACCCAGAGAGGTCCTGGGGACCCCTTCAAACCCTAAGTCCCAAGAAGAAATCCTTCTTCCTCAGTCAACAGAAACACCTGTACTACAAATCTAGAGCGCAGTCTGCTCATACTAATCCATCCCTATCCACCTCGATGACTATTGCTTCCTCCTTTAAACATTACTTTTCTTCCATGACCTCATCCTCTCATGGTTGTTTGGCTGCTCCAGCTCTGTCACCCATCAGATGCTGTGCCTAGTAGTTCTGCCCTTGATATTTTTGTTTTACTAGCCACATTCTCTCCATACATGATTCTACCCAACCACACAGCTTAGAAAAAAATTTACTGTCAGAGTGATGTACTGAAAGGCTGCACATATATAAGGTGGTGAGTACATTTCTTGTTGGACATTGTTATCCCTTCCATGTTTTTTTCCCACTTTACCTCCCCCCACCCTACCATTCCAAATTGTAGAGTTTACTTCCAACATATTGTGTTGTGTATCCAACCACATAGATTTAATACCATCTCGCAAAGGAACCTTGTAGCCATGTTAGTACAGCAGCTAAGAGAGTCCATCTCATAATAATGTTTCACAGATTGAAGTTCCTAAGTACAGTCTCTAGACATGATCTCTTTCTGAGTCCCAGATCTCTTTGTTCAACTGCCTTCTTAGATACTTCCTTGATAATCATATCAAAATCAAAACAGGGGCTGTGGTAAGTTCAATGGAAGAATACTTGCTTTAGTAAGTACTTAGATCCTCAGCACTATGTAAAACAAAAAGTATCTAAGACAAGAATTTTTATTCCGAACCCTGGTCTCAGGAGATGATTAGCAAACATCTATACAAAGAATCTAGGATACTTGATTTCCCTCATTTGTAATAATTAGAATGTGCTGACAAGTAAACTCAAAGAATAGTAAAAGACAAATAATTGTACTTGGGCATGATTAATTAAACAGAGCTTTAAACATTCACACAGTGAAACATAGGAGAATATTCTTAGGAAAGGTTCGTAAGGGTTCAATATCTATGATCATATGAAATGATGCTTACCAAAATATACTCCACGAAAAGGAAGCATGAGGTTTTATATCATACCGTTTGAGGTTCTTTCCCTATCCTTCCCATGCCCCTAACTTTGGTTTATTCCCTTTTTGTTACTGTTTTATTTTTTTATTATTATTTTTTTAAATTTCTGTACCCTTTGTCTTCTATGTAAGTTTATCTGATTTGGGGAGGGAAAGGGAAAGCACAGAAATAGGTTCACAAAGGGTGAGCTAATTCAGCAATGATACTCACTAGTCACTATGTCACACATGAACTATATAACTTGGGGAGGGGGTAAGGGGAGTGGGAAGGGAGATACTGGGGGAAAATAAGGGAGGAGGTGACACTGTTCAAAAAGAAATGTATTCATTACTTGACTTCTATAACTAACTTCTCTGGACATCTTTTTTATAATAATGTTCTAAAATTGAGAAAGGAAATCTGTCCTTCACTGCCATGCCACCTAAGAAAGTGCAGAGATGTATGGGCTCTTATCCTACTTTTTATATTCATCCATTCCCTTCTTTTCATCTCTCCTGTTGTTGCTCCAGGCCCAGAGAACTATCACTTCTCATCTCTTACCATAGCAACTTTGGTTGAACTTCCAGGAAGCAGACCTTGACGTGAGGCAGATTCATGTGGAGTGGTTCATTAGGAACCACTGATAGAAGGGTGGGGAAAATGTGAATGCACCTTCTATCTGTGAATATAGTTGTAACCCTTCTATTAATTACAAGAAAAGAAAAAGAAAAGTGGGAAAATATGGCCTGGGAATTAAAGCTACCAGGTAGATACCTAATAGAGAAAAAATTCCCACAGAGATCAACTTTGGCTCAATGTCACAGGAAATCCTGGCCAAAGTTTGCCACATCTCAGAATCCCTTGGCCAAGGCACAGGAATACTATTTTTTTATTGTTGGGATAATGTATAGAGGGGTTACAGTTACATTCATCAGGTAGTAGGTGCATTATTTCTCACATATTGATCTCCTTCTCATGTTTTTGTCCCCATTTCGTTCTCACCACCCCCTCCCAATCATCTTGTTTTCCCCCTTTCCCTTTCCTATTTCAAATAAGCAAATAAATGCTTATACAATATACCAGGTGACAAAGTCATATACAGTAGCAATGTGAAATTAACCATAAGGGCAAAAAAAAAGAGAAGAATAACAAAGTACATTAAGAACAACAATCACACAAGTTAAAGCTCTTGTTTCCATATCCTAGAGATCCTTTCATTCAGTCTCATCCTGTATGACCTAATGTATCTAGGTTTTGAGCTATTGCAATCCTCTGTTAGGAAAGTCCTAGATGTGTACTAATTATTACAAATGAGGGAAACCATGGAGCCTATATTCCTTTGGATCTAGCTTACTTCACTTAATATGACATTTTCCAAGTCTTTCCATTTCCTTAAGAATGGGATGACATCATTCTTTCTGATGGCAGCATAGAATTCCATTGTGTATAAGTACCACATCTTCTTGATCCAATCATCTACTGAGGTTGGTTCCATATCTTCACTATGGTTAAATAATGCTGCAATGTGCATTATTGCGTTAGTGGCTTTAGTATGTCCTTGTTTCTGGACATTTGGGTAAATGCCAAGGAGTGGGTTGCTGGGCCATATGGGAGTTCTATGTTTAGTCTTTTGAAGAATTGCCTTACCGCTTTCCATAGTGATTGAATGAGTTTACTGTGTAGTAGTGATCCCTCCTGGCCACATCACTTCCAGCATCTGTTGTTATTAGATGTTTTGATCATGGACATTTTAACTGGAGTGAGGTAGAATCTCAAAGTTGTTTTGATTTAATGTCAAGCATTTCTTCATGTGTCTACAGGCCATTCTTATTTCCTCTTCAGATAAGTCTCTCTTTAAGTCTTTAGCTCATCTTTTATTGGGATGGCTGTTTCTTTGAAAATTTGTTTTGGAGAGATTCAATGTTTTGACTGTAAGTATATTTTAGATATGAGACCCTTGTCTGTTGTATGGCTAGTGAAGATTTTCTCCCACTCTGTGGGCTTTCTATTTAACTTCCTAGCTACAACCTTTGCCACTGCTGCTGCTGCCACTGCCCGTGTAGGCTCAAAACTGGCTTCTTAAGCCAGCTGTCTGACATTTTCCTCTCTGTGCTACTACAGCTTACTTGGTGTCATTCTTTAGCTGTAAACTTTCTGTTACAACACTAAAACTGGTATCTTGGTGAGAACTCAGAAAGACTCATCCTGAACCTCAGGCATCTTCCCAAAGTCAGAGATACTTTTTATACCTCTACAGCTATTGTTTAACCATAATGGATATGGTACCCTATTTATAGGTTGATGTCTATCTTTTAACGAATGTGTGTGAGTCAGTGCTATTCTGAGAAACACAGCATCCCCTAAGGAGTGTTAGCATCTTAGTGGATCTGTCCAAGTGTTTTAGTCAAGCTGCTGTAACAAAATATGTTAGACCGAGTAACTCGTGAACAACAGAAACTTAGGTTTTCCAGTCTCCAGAACCTTTCCATAGAGTGTGTGCTGAGGGCCTGATCTTAGTACGTGCCATGTTTTATGGGGGAAGAAGCCTCTTTTGTGACAGTGTGTCTCTTGAGGCAGGTCACCTGTGACACCAAATTCAGTCTAATTTTCATATACCCCCCTGCCTTTCCCAAGCTCAAGAATACACGGGTTCCAGGCTTGCAGGCATTACAGTCTGGTCTCTTGTCCTTCCTTACACAGTTCACGTTGACTTTTGTTCAAATGGCAGACTTTGATCTGAGTGTGTAACACTCAGAAGTCAGAAAGTAGATCAAGGTTCAAAGACATTGACTTTCAAATACACAAAGACTAACAAACTCCACTGCCATGTGAGTTTGTTTACTTACTTTTGTTGGGGTTAGGAGCTGTTTGTTTGGGGCTGATATCAGGTGTGTGCTCTAGATTCTTGACCAACATCCAGCTTTTTTGCTTTTGTATTTTGCTTCTGGGCTAGGGATTAACCTTTTCTGGGCAGGCTTCCACATTTGCAATCCTCTTACATTTGCCTCTTCAGTGTCTGGAATTACAAGTGTGTATCACTATCAGTGCTATTCCTTCCTTTTAAGAGCAACGCTGCCCTTAAGAGATAACGCCAGAGCTTCCTGCTAATAACCTGTCATTTAATGAAGGGAAATTCACTCCATTCAATAGAAATGTCAGGCAAAATAATGAGAAATGTGTCACATATATTGAGCATATGAAAGAATTCTTAATCACACAAAGGGGAAGAGAATATCATATATCAGTGCAAAATATCTACAATAATGTTTATGACATACAGAATAATAGTATAGTAATATTAACATATTATATAATGATATAATAATATTTATATAATCTTATAGCTATTATGTGTACATAAAACACATATAATATTATAGTATTATATTATCATATGTAAACTCGAATTGCTTTCCTAAGATCAATGTTTGTGAGTATTCTGACAACTCTAATTTTTAAAATTTAATACCCAGACACAAATAAGATGAGTAACATTTTATTTTATTATGTGTGTGTGTGTGTGTGTGTGTGTGATTTTAACAGCCCGGAGATGAAATCTACCCTAAGGATGAAAATGGCAAATGGTTATATCACAAATCAAATCTGTGTGCCACTTGGGAGGTAAGTTCACATGGCTTCTTACTTTAAAAAGTGACATTCTTAGTCAGGTGGGGCTTGTGGCTCATGCCTATAATCCTTGCTACCTAGATGGTAGCAAGAAACTAGGACTATATTGCAGGTTGAGGCTAGTCTGGGCAAAAAGACTCCACCCCAACAAATAAATCAAGCAGATATCTGTAATCCTAAGAGTTTAGGAGGTTCTTAGTCTGAGGCGGACCCTGGGTGGTGGGGAGAAACACATGAGACTATCTCAAAAATAATTAAAGCAAAAAGACCTAGAGCTATGGCTCAAGTATTCCTGAGTTCAAATCCCAGTGCTACCAAAAAAAGAGGAAGGGGTAACATTTTAAAACTATGATCTGGTTGTTTCTGTCATATTTTTCCTCAAATATTTGTGACCTTAAAATAACATAAAATTTCCTTGCTCTGAGTTCTGAATAGTTGCTAGTTTTGTTGGTTGAAGAGAGAAATTCTAAGGAAAAGGAGGTGCAGGTCACAGTCTCACATAGAAAATAAAAATTCAGGGCCAGGAGTTTGACCTGGTGGTAGCCTCGGTACCATATAAATAGAAAAAAAGCCATAAGTGGTGCTGAGGTTCAAGTGGTAGAGCTCTAGCCTTGAGAAAGTCCAAGGACAGTGCTCAGGCCCTGAGCTCAAGCCCAGAACTGACCAAAAAGAAAAGAAAAATGCATAAGTGAAAGAAACTGCACAAATTTAAGATCAATTTTTAAGAAACAATGATATGGCATCCAAGAAAAACAAAATCATACCTGAAAAACTGAAAAATACATCTAGCTCCATTTCTAGACAAGCCATCGATCCCTTCCCCAGCGTCACAAGAGGAAGAGTAAAGCAAAGTAAAGAAGTTGTCCTGGTTTCAGGTGGTTCAGGGAGGTTTGTGTTCTGAGGAGGGATAGATGCTTTGACCTGGGGTGGAGGGGATCCAGTACACAGTGGGGGTCAGTGTGACTGGAGTTCTCGGCACATTCCCCATCATGGCCTGTGGGGGACAGGGACAAACACTGAGTGTTCCTTACATGTATAAACTTAGGACTGGTTTTTGAGTGCATTCAGGAATCAGGTCAGAACACATTCTCTGTCAGCCTAGGTATTCAGCAGGCTGAGAGCTGGCCAGCTGAGGCAGCAATGTCCATGAGAATCTTCTCTCTAACTACCAAAATGTAAAAGTGGAGCTGTGACTCAAGTGGATAGACCACTAACCTTGAGCACAAAAGCTCAAGGATACCTCCCAGGCCCTGAGTTCAAGCTCTAGGATTCACACACACACACACACACACACACACACACACACACACACACACACACACACACACTAGGAATCTTCAGAAAATATGTCCAACCAACATCCTGCAATTCCCCCTTTCACCATTCCAAACTGCAAAGGAGAAAAGTTAAGCTGAGGAGTCTCTGTGTACTTCCACAAGAAGTAAAATAGCTGAAGTTCTAGGCTACAGAGTTCAGCAGGGTTCTGAGGTACCGAGTGTCTGTGATTTCTAGTGTCTGTGGCTCTCCACCCAGGAGGCCATGGACCCACTCCTGACATCATCCTTACTAATCAAGTGTGGAGCTTGGTGCTCCCTCTAAGAGACAGCCTGGCCCCCAGAAGGAAATGAGCTTGTGACCCCAAATCACAAGGCAGGTATTTCATAAGAAGGCAATATATCTTATTGACAGATTAAACAAGCCAACTGATACCTTAAAGGGCATATGCGAAGCTATTAGCAAAAGGAAGAAAAGAGCAAAAAAAATTTTTAAGCAAAAACAAAAATGCAGTAGAGTAGAACAGAATAGTGAAATGGAGATGTATCTGAAAAATATTGAAATGAAGATTCAGAATGAGGAAAATACCAATATGAGAAAGGAAAAGACAAGAAAAAATTAATATATAAAGAAAACTAAGACAAAGAATAAAGTTAGATTTTTCCAATATCCATACAACAGAAGTCTAAAGAAGTCTAAAGTAAAAATGAGAGTTACTATTAAAATAAAATAAACTGAACAACAATCATTGGAAGTATCACAGGAAACAAAAGAGGAAAGGTTAAGAAAACCCATACCTACTCTCATTACTCTGAGACTATAGGATATCAGACCTAAGGAAAGAGGTTAAGTCCTCTAGAAATTCATAAACAAGCCCACAAAGGAGAAAATACAGTTATGAAAAGAATCTAAGATAGAAAACATAATGCAGATGAGAGAAAATGAAGAAATGAAAAGTAGAAAATAACTAGTCAGTTAGGCAGATAGTGATACCAATGAGCACAGAATATGTAAATAGTTTTAGGACCTCATTTAAAAGCCAGTGACTTGCTAGGTGCTGGTGGCTCACACCTGTAATCTAAATACTTGCGAAGCTGAGATCTGAGCATCAGAGTATTGTACAAATACAGTGCAATTCATCAAAATAGGTAAGTCAAATGTGTATTCATTTACTATAATCTCAGAAAGAGATTATACAGACCCATATTGAAAAACTGTTTAGAGGACATGAAGTGTGTATCAAGTGGTGGACTCTCTGCCTAGTAAGCAAGAGGCTCTGAGTTCAAATCCTAGTACCACTACTAAAAGGAAAAAATTACTATCTTATTTTTTTTTTTAAATTTGGAAGTGGCACAGTGGCTCAAATAGAGTGCTAGCATTGAGCTGAAGAGCTCAGGGACAACACTCAGGCCCAGAGTTCAAGCCACATGACCGACCAAAAAAACATTTTTTTTCTATGTATATACATTTTAAAGGAAGAAAGAATGAAAAAGAAGCAAGACATGGCCATGAAGTAAAATTTAAGAGATTAAGATGGTAGAAACCAAATATATTTATACTTGTAATAAATATTGATAAATTAAACTTATCCATTAAAAACAAATGGTGGCAGGCTGAAAGTGGGATAGTGTACTAAGCATTAAGACATGTGAAAGTTGAAACTGAAAGTTTGGTTAAATGAAATACACTAATAAAAATGAAAAATAACCTTAAAGACCAAGAGAGAAACATGATATTCAAATATTCATCAGAAAAACATAGTACCATTATATAATGTCAGATAACACAGACTTAAAAAGCAAAAGTGCTAGGAGGGATAGGAAGGATTATACATAAAAATAAAAGATTCAGTCCTCAAAAAAATACTACTTTTGAACACAAACATACCAAATAAAACAGCTCTCAATGTATATAAAGCAGAATATTTTCTATTAATTTTTCTATTGACACAGGAAATTATTGCAAGTTTTTTTTTGCATAGTTCTTGAAATCACAGAGAAGCTAAGCTAGACATGTGTGCATGTTCACACATATATCTAGGAGAGATTTTTACATTCCAAACTGGGAAAATATATACTTGTTACATACATCTTAGTGTGTGTGTGTGTGTGATGCTACAGATTGAACTCAGGGTCTCATTCTTGCTAGGCAGGTGCTTTACCATTTGAGCCATACTTCTAAGTCTCTTTCAAACTTGTAAGTTTTTAGGTAGTCTCACTTTTTTTTTTGCCAGTCCAGGGCTTGAGCTCAGGACCTGAGCACCATCCTTGGACTTTCTCAAGGCTAGAGCTCCACCACTTTAGCCTCAGCACCACTTCTGGCTTTTTTTTCTATGTATGTGGTACTGAGGAATCGAACCGGGGTCTTCATGCATGCTGGGCAAGCACTTTAACCACTAGGCCAAACTCCCCGCCCCAAGTCTCACTTTTTGACAGGCCTACTTAAGCTTTCCTGCATAACACACACTTCAGAGCCCAGCCATGGTACTTTCCCTGTTGCTGGGTTAACAATATATTCCACCATGCCCAGATACTGGTTGAGATGGAGTCTAGAAAAGATTTTATAACTAATCTGACTTTAAACAATGATTCCCCAATCTTTGCCTTCCCAGTAGTTATAATTGTAGGCTTGAGCCTTTAGGCTAGGCTGTAGACATTCATTCTTGCCTTTTGAGTCTCCTTTCTTGAATTGTTGGCATTTTCCCTACAGGCCTTGGAAGCTTGTAAAGATGCTGGCTTGGTGAAATCCCTTGGGGTCTCCAATTTTAATCGCCGGCAGCTAGAACTCATCTTGAACAAACCAGGTCTCAAATACAAGCCAGTCAGCAACCAGGTATGGCAGCATAACTTCCAATGGGTGGTGAGGAGAACTAACATCATAGTTAACTTAACACAAAGTTAACACAAAGAAACCTGGGCTGTGGAACAGAAAATCTCCCAGATACTTCATATTTAAATCTCAAAGATTCAGGACCAAACTTTTCACTTGATTTGTATATCTTAAAAAATAATAATAATGGGGGGGGGGGCAGGAGTTTGGCCGAATGGATAGAGTGCTTGCCTAGCATGCATGAAGCCCTGGGTGTGATTCCTTGGTTACCACATATACAGAAAAAGCCAGAAGTGGTGCTGTGGCTCAAATGATAGAGTGCTAGCCTTGAGAAAGTTCAAGAACAATGTACAGGCCCTGAGTTCAAGCTCCAGAACTATCAAATAACAATAATAATAATAATGGCGGCCGCCAGGTGCTGGTGGCTTATGCCTGTATAATCCTAGTTACTTAAGAGGCTGAGATCTGAGGATCACTGTTCAAAGACAGCTCAGAAAGGAAATTCTGTGAGATTCTTATCTCCCCTTAACCACCAGAACACCAGAAGTGGTGCTGGGGCACAAAGTGGTAGCATGCTAGCTTTACGCAAAAAAAGGTCAAGAACATCATACAGGCCCTCCGTTCAAGCCCCACAACTGGCAAAAACAAAACAAAAGATTTAAAAAGTAGGACCTCAGAGCTTTGCATTTCCTAGGCAACCACTCTGGAGGCGGAGATGTGGATTGAATGATAGTGGGCAGCATTACATTGTATTCTATTATGTGCAATGTATATTGTAGGAAATTATATAATTAAAATGGATTTCATTAAAGACCTTTTGAAGAAACTTTGTAAAATCTCATTCAACTACAAAACCCTAATTTTGTGCTATGCTCTCCAACACAACCACACAGGTGGAGTGCCACCCATATTTCACCCAGTCGAAACTCTTGAAGTTTTGCCAACAGCATGACATTGTGGTGATTGCATACAGTCCTTTAGGGACATGCAGGAATCCATCATGGTAAGTTATGTGGTGTGTCTCGAGTACATTGACTTTGGTGTAGAATAGAAGTTAGTGGGAATTGCTTGATTGGCATAATTCTATTTGGATGAGTAATCTTAAGAAACTAACAACCCTGTGGAAACAGCCCAGATGCCCAATAACAGAAGAGTGGAAAATGTGGTATCTATACCCAATGGAATTTTACATAGTCATTAGAAAGAATAATAGAATGTCATTTGCAGGGAAATGGATGGACCTAGGACAAATCATATTAAGTGAGGTAAGTCAGACTGAGAAAGATAAACTGCGTGTTTTCTCTCATATGTGGAAGCTAAATCTAAAATACAAAGGGATATGATAAATTATGCAGGTCACTCACAACAGTGAAACCAAAAGAAGATTTTTTTTTTTTTGATGATCATGGGACTTGAACTCTGGGCCTGGGCGCTGTCCCTGAGCTTCTCAGCTCAAGGTTACCACCCTACCCCTTGAGCTACAGCTCCACTTCCAGTTTTCTGGTGGGTAATTGGAGATAAGAGTCTCATGGATTTTAGTGCGCAGGCCAGCTTTGAACCACGGTTCTCAGACCTCAGTCTCCTGAGTAGCTAGGATTACAGGTGTGAGCCCTGCACCTGGCTAAAAGAGGATATTCTTAAGAGAGTAATAAAATGGCACAATGCCTATGTGCTTCTGATCATACAAAATAAAATTTATGAAAATGAACTCCAGGAAATGAAAATAAGAGGATTTTTCTTTTTTGCTGCTTTTGTTTTCTTTCCTTTTTGTTCTGTATGTTCATTCCTATGTCTTTGGGAGTGTAAGGGTTGGCACAGAAAAGCAAGGACAAAGGGTGAACAAATTCAGCAATGATATTCACTGCATACTGTGTTGAAAATGAACTATACAACTTGTGGGTGTGTATGGAAAGGAAAAACTGGACGAGAGGAAAGGGGAGACACTGCCCCCAAAAATATGTATTCTTTACCTGATTTATGTAACTATAACCCCTCTTATCTCCAATTAACCTCTAGAAAAGGGGAAGTGGGGCTTGTCTCAAGGGTAGGGTGGGAGCCTTGAGCTATAGAGATCAGGGATAGTGCCCAGACCCAGAGGGTAGAGCGGTAGCCTTGAGCTGAGGAGCTCAGGAACAGCTCCTAGGCCCAGAGTTCAAGTCCCATGATCATCAAAAAAAAAAAAAAGAGTATCTTCTTTTGGTTTCACTGTGTGAGTGCTTAGAGACCTATATAATTTATCATATCCCTGTGTATTTTAGACTTAGTCCCAGACTCACAAAAAGAAAATACTAAATAAATAAAAAGCTGGCTTGTTGTTATTGTTGCTAATCCTAGGGCTTGAACTTCAAGTCAGGGTATGGTCTCTGGACTTTTGAGTTCAAGGCTTCTTCTGGCTTTTTGATAATTAATTAGAGATAAGAGTCTTATAGACTTTCCCGGCCCAGCTATCTTTGAACCACAATCCTCAGATCTTAGTTTCCTAAAGTGCTAGGATTACAGGTGTGAGTAACGGGTGTCTGACATGAACTGACTTCTTTAGAGGGTAAACGATATTGTTTCAGTAAATCTTGCAGAGAGACCTGGGTTAGAAGTCAACATACAGGGAGAAGCAGACAGATTACACTACAAGGAACATATGTCAAATTATTGGAATTGGAGCAGAAAATTACTACTTAAGTGTGTAAAATCTATTACAGAAGTATTACTACAGAGATAACTGCTCTTCATATAATAATTAAACTAAATATGTGTTGAGTATTTTCTTACATGTCTGGTGCTGGTCAAGAAATTTCATGCATTCAATGTAAGCAACCCCCAAACACCTCAGGAAAGAAGACATTATGAGCTATATTTTTGAGTTTATGGATAATGGCTTGAAAATGTTAGTTTTTTATTTTTATTTCTTAATTTTTAATGATTATAAATTAATAGTTTATATTAATTTATATAACTGTCCCTGAGCTCTTCAGCTCAAGGCTACTGCCCTAACCCCGGGTCTGGGCACGGTCCCTGAGATCTACAGCTCAAGGCTACCACCCACCCTTGAAACAAGCCCCACTTTGCCTTTTATAGAGGTTATAGAGGTTAATTGGAGATAAGAGTCTCAGGCCTTTGAACCTTGATCCTCAGCTCTCAGCCTCCTGAGTAGCTAGGAGTACAGATGTGAGCCACTGCTGCCCAGGAAAATGTCAGCTTTTGAGAAAGGAAAATGTTTATCTAAAGCAACTCTTCATTCAGTGAGTTCTTAATAACTGTCCTGGTAGGTGACTGGGTGAGTGAGGTTTGAGGGGAGGGTGAATGGGCTGATTCTTCATTCTCATCATTCCAACTAAAAATACGATTTAAATTTTTTTTCTCTAAGGGTAAATACAACCTGTCCACCATTGTTAAAGGATGAATTCCTAAACTCACTGGGAAAAAAGTACAATAAGACAGCAGCTCAAATTGTTTTGCGCTTCAACATCCAAAGAGGGGTAGTTGTCATTCCTAAAAGCTTTAATCCTGAAAGGGCCAAAGAAAACTTTCAGGTAAGAGAACTGCTTTGGGAAATTTAGAAAGAAGGCCATATCTGTTGTTTCGCTTTCCAGAGAGATTGTGACTACGAATGCCTAATAATTTCATAACCTCAGTATCTCCCTAAATATCAACTATTCCTCCCTACTCTACAACTTTTAACAACAAACAAGCTGTAACCTTCAATCTAAAACATTAAAATCCAATCTTATAAATAAAGTCCAACCCTTTCTACTCAGGAGGCTGCAACCTGAGAATGACCATTCAAAGACAAACGAGACAGGAAAGAGACATCTCTAACCACCAGAAAGCCAGAACTAGAGGTATAGCTCAAGTGGTAGAGCACCAGCTTTGAGCAAATGAAACCAAGCAAGAGCTTGAGATCCTGATTCAATCCCCTGTACCAGTGATAGACAGATAGATAGACTAGGTAGATAGGTAGGTAGGTAGATAGATAGATAGATAGATAGATAGATAGATAGATAGATAGATAGATAGACAGACAGACAGATAGATAGATAGACTAACTGATGGATGGACAGAATCCAATATAGATTCCTTTTCTTCCTCTAGATATTACCACCTTGCTCTGCAAATGATGACATTTACAGCAAACCCCATTGAGAAAGCTCATTCTTGTCCTCAGTTCTCTGTACCCCACTGTCTCTGAGACCAAGTCAAAACAAGCTTTGACCTCAATGTCTGAATAGAGCAGTAGCCTCCAAGCTAGTAGACCCAGTAATTAGCCTCCCAGTGCTAGGCCTGCTGGACCTTCAGACCACATTGAGTGCCACTGCAATTCTTTTCTTCTTGAAACATTTGTGATGGGAAACTGTCAGGGAAGCAATTTGGAGAACATAAGGGGCTTCATTTTTGTAGTATGAAATCTATTCATGTAAGACAATTTGTACACAGAAAATAAGATCACTGAAAAACCAGTCCATGTTATACAGGAAAAATATTGCAGAGGGATAATATAAGGAAGGGAAATGTGAGAAATTACCTCAAACTGAAATGAAGTTGAGGAAAGTAAATAGACTTTTTTTGGTGTTGGGGGGTCATGGAGCTTGAACTCTGGACCTGGGTGCCATCCCTGAGCTCTTCAGCTCAAGGCTACCGCCCTAGCCCTTGAGCCACAACCCCACTTTCCATTTTCTAGAGATTAACTGGAGTTCAGAGTCTCTCCAGTTCTTTAGTGCCCAGGCTAGCTTTAAACCACAATCCTCAGATCTCGGCCTCCTGAGTAGTTAGGATTACAGGCATGAGCCACAGTGCCAGGCTTACTGTTAATCTTATTTCAACATGACCTTTCTCTATCCAACTCACCAAAGATGAGCAGATTGTAAACCAATCTAAATGGAGGGGTGGGTCCTGTTGTGTTTGGGATAAATAGGAAACAGCCTGCCTATTCTGTGTGCATCAGATTTTGGGCTGATGGTGTATCCTTCTGGCTGGAAGTTAATTTTGCCTTGTTGAAACCATTCTTTATTTTTCCTGTCTGTCATTGTTACTCCAGTGTTTCCTGGAGAGCATATTTATAATATATTTTGTCACTTGATTTTTATCATTCTAGATCTTTGACTTTTCTCTCACTGAAGAAGACATGAAGAACATTGAAGCTTTGAATAAAAACATTCGCTTTGTAGAAATGCTCATGTAAGTTCTGCAGTGTGGCTAAATGTGGCACTGCATCATGCTATGGGATTGTCAAATGTCAACCTATAAAGTCCCCATGAGCCCTGACCTGTGTCCATGTAAACACCAAGTAGAAGACAAAGCAGCATGCTCTGACGAATAGGATGATATGCACTGACTCCAAGAACTTCCTACAGACCTACATTCTTATGACATCTTATAACTTAGGTTAAGGCATGACAGGCTAAAGACCTAGACGAGAATTAGCTCATAATGTACATAATGTTAAAAAAAAATAGCAAAATGGCATGTTACTTCTGCCTTAAAAAAAAATCTAAGTCGAGCCAGGAACTGGTGGCTCATGGCTGTAATCCTAGCTACTCGGGAGTCTAAAACTGAGGTTCAAGGTTCAAAGCAAACCCAGGCAAAAAAAAAGTCCATGAATCTCCAATTAACCACCAGCAAACTGGAGATGTCGCTGTGGTAAAAGGTGATAGAGCCCTGGCTTTGAGCAAAAGAGCTTAGGAACAGCACTCTGGCCCTGAGTTCAAACCCCACAACCAAAAATAACAAAAAAAAATCAAGTAATGTACAAATTAGAGGTATTTTTTAAAGTGTCTGAAAGAAACAAATATAGAACCACAAGCTGGGAACCAAGAATCCAGAGTTTCAAACAAATACTTTCTTACCTATAATATTTATTACATCTAGCTTGATTGCTGAATTTCCCATGCAGAATCTCTTATATTCCTCTAAGGTGTTATTATCATCAGTCACTTTACTGAAGTTGCCTTTTATTCTCTAAATACTATAGGACTTTTTTTGTGGGTCATAGGGCTTGAGCTCTGTCCCTGAGCTCTTCAGCTCAAGACTACCTCCCTACCCCTGGGCCTGGGAGTTGTCCCTGAGCTCTTCAGTTCAAGGCTACAACCCTAGTCCTTGAGCCTCAGCCCCACTTCCCATTTTCTAGTGGATAATTGGAGATAAGAATCTCATGGTCTTTAGTGTGGTCTTTAGTGCCCAGGCTGGCTTTGAACTGCAATCCTCAGATCTCAGCCTCCTGAGTAGGTAGGATTACAGACATGAGCCACTGAATCCGGCTATTATAGGACTTTCAAAATAAAAATAATTAGTAGGTGTGGTGTTCATGCCTGTAATCACTATGATTCTAGAGGTAAAGGTTGGGGGGGGTCATGGTTCAAAATCAGCTCAGGCAAGAAAGTTAGTGAGATCCCCATTTCAACAAATAATCCAGGCAGGGGTGCATCCTATCTACCATACAATACTTAGGAGGGTTGTGGTCAGATCTGGTGTGAGTAAAAACACAATACATAATCTCAACATTGCTAAAGCAAAAAAGGGCTAGAGCTGTGATTCAACTGATAGAGTACTTCCCTTGCAATATAAGGACCAAACCCCAATACCACAACAAATGGAAATTAAAACCATTATTTTGTTTATGCATATATATATACACACACATATATATACCTATATGCATATATGCATATCCACACATAATACATTTTTTTCTTTATTCTTTATTTTTTTGTCTGGTCCAGGGCTTAAACTCCAGGCCTGGACATTGTCCTTTAGCTTTTAGGTTAACATACTACCACTTGAACCACAACTCTATGTCTGACATTTTTTGGTGTTTAATGGGAGATAAGAGTCTCACCGACTTTGCTGCATGAGCTGACTTCAAATCAGGATCCTCAGATTTCAGCCTCCTGAGTGACTACGAGTACAGGCATGAGTCACCAGAGCCTGGCCTCTTTCCACTTCTAAAATTACCTCAATGGTAGACAGAAAGAGAAGAGAGAACAAGGGAGAGTGGGGTAGGGGAGAGGATTGTTGTCATCATCACAAATAATACTCAGCATACTAGCACAGGCACACAGGCAGGCACCCTTAGATGGCCTGAGCTTTCACATCTCCTCTAGTATCTCTGTTCTGAGATGTCTTGGGGGTGGAGACCAACTTCCCCACACCCTGCTACTCACAGGCTCACATTCATCCCAGAGCTCTGCCCAGGGTGCTGGCTCTAGAGAAAGGATGGATGAGAAACAAAAGGGAAAGAAGAATGGAACAATCTACTTCTGATAATACCTATGGGTGTGTCATTTGAGAGTGAACTGTTTTCCTTTCTGGGAAATGTTTTGGCAGGTGGAGTGATCATCCTGAATATCCATTTCATGATGAATACTGATTCCAGCGAGTTCCTGGAGAGTTTCCTGTCTCCAAGGTGGACCTTGGGGTTGGTTGGTTCTCCAGAAGTAAAAAAGAAACTGGATTTATTTTCCTCAGATGAAGTGATTGAAGTATCCCCATGATCTTGATTTAACATATTAAATAAAAGAAAGAAATCATTTGATTCAAATACAAAAATTACTTATAAATAATTCTTTGGTGACTTTCTAATACTTTTCAGATCAATATCTTCCAGGTTTCGGAAAAAAATATCAAACTATATAAAATACTTCCAAGGCAACATAGACAATACGCTTATGCATCTTGGCTGACAGGATCTTGGTGGGAATAAATCTGATGGTTTGGATCATTAGAGGCAATGCAGGCACAGCCAAGTTAAGATCCAAATAGGCATTATCAAGAAGAAAGTGATTTGTTGTACCTTGGGAAAGACTGGAGTATAGCAAAGTGTTACGATAGAATGAATTAAACACAGAGTAGAGAGAGTAAATCTTAATGTCCAATATCTACAGGGAACTTAAGAAATTGATCCCCCCCCCAACAAACCAGTTGCTAAATGGGCAAGGGAACTAAAGAGGAAGTAATCAGAGAAAAAGATAAAAATGGCAAAGAAACATGAGAAAACGCTCATCATCCATGGTCATAAAGGAAATACAAATAAACACAACCCTGGGATACCACCTTACCCCAATCAGAATGGCCAATATTCTGAATTCAGACAACAACAAATGCTGGCAGGGATGTGGAGAAAAAGGAACCGTAGTGCACTGCTGGTGGGAATGTAAACTAGTACAACCACTCTGGAAAGCAGTTTGGAGATTCATCAAAAAACTAAACACAGACCTTCCCTATGACCCAGTCATACCACTCCTAGGCATCTACCGTGAGCATCATAACCCAGGATATGATAAGGACACCTGCACAGCTATGTTCATCACTGCACTATTCACAATAGCCAAGCAATGGAAACAACCCAAAAGCCCCACTACAGATCAATGAATACAAAAAATGTGGTACATAGCCACCAGACAAGATGAAATAATGGAACCCACTGGGAAGTGGATGGAACTAGAGCAAATCATGTTGAATGAGATAAGTCAAGACCAAAGGAACAAAAGGTACATGGTCTCCTTGATATGTGGGTATTATATCTAAACAATACAAAAACAATGACTCAATAGTCAGGTACTCCAGGTCATATGTAAATATATGAGATATAAATATTGGAGATATAAATATATCTATATAGACATATAAGTCTATGATAGAATATGTAGTCTATAGACATACAGTGACTCAGCTTAATTTTAATTATGTTCTTAAGTTTACGTGCCAGTAATTCAATATAAAGATATTTTTCTTCATTTGTAGAACATGACATTTGAAATATGATGTAAAAGTCAGTGTCTATAAAAAGTTTTAATAAAAATAGGCCTTTTAATCCTTTTTCTGATACTTCACCAATTCATTATCTTTTGATATGATTGCTGAGTTTTGAGGCTTTGAAAGTATCACATTGCCATGAATTTTTCTGTTAAGTATATGTCCACATTATGATTTTGACATCTGTTGAAGTGAGGGTCTCTTATACTCCCTCTGTGATGAGAGAGAGCTGACTTCACTACAAATGCTATAGCTGAATGATATTTAAATGGAGTAAAAAGAGATGGGATAAATCAACTTCCTGCCCAGTAAGGGCGCAGAAAAGTAAATCCAGGTTCTTTTTTTTGTCAATAGTTGGGCTTGAACTCTGGGCCTGGGCACTGTTCTTGAGGTCTTCAGCTCTGGGCTACCACCCTACCTCTGGGCCTTGGTGTTATCCTTAAGCTCCTCAGCTTAAGACTACCACCCTTCCCCTGGAGCCACAGTGCCACTTCCTATTTTCTGGTGATTAATTGGAGATAAGAGTCGTACAAAACACTGTTGAATCACCAGTGGGTCATTGAAGAGATTAGAACAGAAAGACAAAAAGTTCATGGTAGTTAACAAAGAGGAGCACACAAAATACCAGCTCCTTTGGGACACAGCAAAGGCAGTACTCAGAGAAAAATTTGTATCTCTGAGTGGTTATATTAACAAATTGGAAAACTCTCAGACCAACAATTTAATGGTGCACCTTAAGCTCTTGGAAAAGGAGCAACAAACCAATCCCAAATCCTGGAGAAGGAAACAAATTATTAAAATTAAAGCAGAATTAAATGAATTAGAGTCCAAAAAAATCTATAGACAAAATAAGGAGTTGGTTCTTTGAAAAAAATTAACAAAATTGACAGATCCTTAGTAAATCTTATGAAAACAAGGGAGCACCCATTCGGTTCTATTCTAAAATATCCTCGCCTTTATACTGCTCTGGCCAGAGACTCCCACGAGGTTCCTCTGGGAATGATTAAAATCTCTCTCACACACATATTCACTGGTTCAGTCTTTGAGGAGTTTTGTCTTTATCTTTCTCCCTGTGTCTTTCTCTTTGTCTTCCTGTCTTTTTCTCTTTCCTTGTGAGCAATTTCAGCCTGCATTTTCCCTTCAGGCTTCCCTGGCCTTTCAGTCCCTTTTTCCTTTCAGGTTTCTCTGGTTTTGCAGGTAGTTGCTTCCCTTTCTCCTGTTCACCACCTTTTTTCTTTTTCTCTTTCTCTTTGTTCCTCTCTTTCTCCTTGTCTTCCTGTCTTTTTTTTTTCCCTGTGAGCAACTTCAGCCTGCATTTTCCCTTCAGGTTTCCCTGGTTGTTCAGTCTTTTTTGTGCCTTTCAGGTTTTCTCTGGTTTTTCAGTCTTTCCTCCATATATCTCTCACTTGGCTCAACTCACAGTCATGCCTCTTTCGTGCCCCATGTTGGGCGCCAGTATGTCGGGGTCCTTCATCCCCGATCCCTCTTCACTAGTAGGAGGGATGGGGAAAAACACACCCCAACTAGTCCAAGCCACGAGAGGAGAGGGCCCACTGTCCTCCCGCACTCAGCCTTGCTTCTCCGGAGCATGAACAGAGACGCCACGCAGCTTCATCCAGGCAGGACTCTCTCTCTCCAATAAACCCCCCTCCTTATATTGGGTGCGGGAGCCTATCAGCACAACAGGTGGGCAGGATAAAGAGGTCCACTTGTTTACCCCTACTACAGGTCTCAGCAGAAAGTTATTAGAATGGCGTTACTCGGCCCCCAACACTTGGCCCCCTATACCTCAAACAGTTTCCCTTTTTAAATGAGGAATGCCATGCCCAGGCCGAGAGGAGCCAGGCTGTTAACCCGCCAGTCCCTGTGACTTATGGGATGCTATCAGGATCCAGTGATCACTTTTCCACAGGCCTCCAGCAGACTGCTATCCCTGCCCCCTACCAAGAACAGGTGCAGGCTTTGGGGCTAGCTTCGTGGAAAAAATTGGGAGAAGGCCCCTCAGAGCCTCCAATAGCAGGAATTACTCAGAAGGCTACCGAGGATCTTGCCACCTTTATAGAAAGAGTAGAGCAGAGCCTCCAAAGAAAGTTCTCCCCGGACCCCCTCCGAGATCAGTTTGTCAAGATGCTGGTCTGGGAGGGGATGACCACAGACCACAAACTGGCCTGTGCAGGAATGAAGGAAAGATCTATGGGGAGGTGAACAGTTGCCACTAAGGATGTAGACACTCAAGCCCACCAGTCACAGACAGCTTCACTTGCAGAGGCGCTTTCTACCGCCCTTACCTCTTTCAGTGGGGCTGGAAGAGGAGTCTGTTATGGGTGTGGCCAACAAGGCCATTTCAAAAGAGATTGCCCTGGGGTTGGATGAGACCTGATCCCCCACAGGGAAGTCTTTCAGGCCAGACCAAAGGCCAAACTCCACCTAAAACACCCTGTCTCTGATGCAGGAAGGGATTCCATTGGCAAACGGATTGTAAATGTAAATTTGATATTGAGGGAAAGCCTTTAAACTAATGATGGGGCACCCTCCAGCCCCTTCACCCAAAGGAGGTGTCTCATCTAGGGTTCTGCCTAGGGTTCACTGGGTCCTCCCAGTAATCCCAGGGATTAGGCCAAAAATGGCAGTTCTGCTGCCTGATTGACACCAGAGCAGGTGGGACATTAGGAGGTTTCCCCCCACAGTGGAAATTGATTCCCAGACCCCAGTTGTTAGGGGTGGGGGGGGGGTGACACCAAGTCTGAAGAGGCCAAAAACTGGCTCCCTTGTGAGGATGTGGATGGTAGCCAGGGGGGGAGGTGCGCCCCCTAGTGGCGTCTGGCCTAACAGCCAACCTACTGGGACAGGATATTTTGGGAGAGGCAGACCATAAAAGGATATATAATGATACCCTAGAGGAAGAGGATCGACAGCAATTCAGCCTATCAGTCCATCTTAGTAACTATAGGGGGGACCTGCTTGTGGAGGCTGCAAGGTGGAACACTCCTGCATCCCGTGTAAGGCCTCACCCCCAATCCTAAAGGCCACTGTTCCTACCATCCTCCACCATCCAATAGCTTCCGGGCCCTCCAGTTTGGGTGGAACAGTAGCCACTTCCTTTATATAAATTACAAAAACTAAGAGAGATAATATCAGAACAGCTGACTCTAGGGCACATCAGGCCCTCTCTAAGCCCTTGGAATAGTCCTGTGTTTGTCATACAGAAGTCCTCAGGAAAATGGAGACTGTTACAGGACCTAAGAAAGATTAATGAGCAGATGGTTCGTATTGGTACCCCCTTGTGAGGGTTGCCTTGGATCCCCTTCATCCCTCAAGACTTGACCCTCATTGTGATTGATATCAAGGATTGCTTCTTTTCTATTCCTCTAGATCCCCGGGATTGTGAAAAATTTGCCTTCTCCATTCCCTCAATCAATTTCCAGGGGTCAGATGAAAGATATGAGTGGGTGGTGCTGTCCCAACGCATGGCCAATAGCCCCGCCTTTTGTCAACATTATGTTTCACAAATTCTGCAACCCCTTTGGCTGAGATCAGATATAACTATATATATATGTGTGTGTATGTATATATATATATATATATATACACATGGATGATATTATTACAGGGGCAATAACAATGCCTTGCCTGGAATTAAAACAGTCGGAGCTACTATCTCCTCCCAGGCCTTAAGTTCCCGGCTCCTAGAAACTCTGCGGCAGGCCCCAGCTCCTGGGCATAGGTAGCCTAGCAGTATCTTAGCAAATGGCACATCCCTTGCCCTGGCCAGAGCCATTCAGCCGCTGTTCTTAAAGAGGACCTGCCCTATAATCTCTAAGGAGAGACAAGATACGGATGTTATGGCATTCTATGATGACTGCATTAGTTATGAGAAAATTGGCATAAAACTGCTCCCCGGATTCTAGGGGCCACAGTCTAATAGCATGACACTCTATAGGTGGAGCAGTGGCTTTTTGTCGGGAAAAACAATTGGAGCTACTAAAATTAATACAGGAACATCTTCAGAAATCCCCATTTTTGTTATCATAAGGATCAAGCAAATACAGGTTTCAAATACAGGTTTCTTCATGATCTCCCCGCAGTAAATAAGCCCATGGAGGCCACTCAACCAGGGCTCCCAAGTCTTTCATCAATTACTAATAATTTGTATATTTATGCTATTGAGATAAAGGATTGCTTTTTTTTTTAAATAAACGGTGGTTTTCCTTTACCGCCCCTCCTATAACAACCTTTTTTGGAAAAGACGCCCAGGTTTAAAGCAAAGGCCTCCGGAGGTAAGTAAAAGTCGGCTGATCACCCTGTATGTATGTTTAGAAAGTACACTGTGGGCCAAAAAGCTGGATGCAGCAAGCTGTTTAAGGCCTGGGTGGTCAAGGGATGCCTTGACCCCCTTCTGAGTTTCTTGTCAGTAGCAGGGCATGCCTGAGAGTCTCACCGGCAAGATATGTCTAAATCTAAATAAGTTGTTTGGTGAGAACATTCATCTGAGTTCATGTTTTTGTGTTAAATGTATCTGATCGAGTCCCATTTTCTTGTTATAAGTCAATGTCTGGTTTTGTTTGAGAATAGGTTAGGATAGCCTTCGCTGCCCAGTTACCAGGGAACAAAAATTTCCGTAGGGGAGGCACCCCCTGAGTTCAGGGCCCCATGGTCTTTCCGTCACTCTGGTAGTTTAAGGCCAGGCATGCCATCAGAAATTTGGGAGATACTTAAAAGTCTCTACTTCTCTGTCTTGTTTTTGTTACATGTTTTTCCTTGGGTATTTTTTTCTTGTCTGGTTTTGTCCTTGAAATTGATACCAGTCCTAAATATGGGTCCTTGTGGTTTGTGTGTGTGTGTATGCATCCTTTTTATCTATTTGAATATATCTGGGGAGTAAAAGTTTTGGCCCCACCTGGGGTAGGTTTCAGGCCTGGTATGGCCCCTCCCACTCAGCTGCAGTTGAGGCGAGCCAAGGTCAGACAAAGAAGCTGCAAGCTTAGTCTAGTTTCCCCTTTCCTAACAGCCAGCTGAAGTGACAGTCTGGAGACAGTTGGAGGCAGGACGCAGACTTCAATCTTAGTTCCCCTAGGTTTAAGACTCCCACTCAACTTTCATCTGCAAAAAGTATTATGGTAATAAGTTGCCTTGTTACAAAGCTTTCTTTTAAAACTTGGTTGTCACCTGCAAGAGTAAAATTGGCAAAATTCTCTTGACACAAACTTCCGGAAAATGTACAGCTGATATTAATTTTGCACGCTTTAAGATCTTTGACTATGAATGTGTGTGTGTGAATGGGTGTGAGTGAACATATTCAAGGTTAAATTGTCAGCATCCAAAACAATGGATAAATTCATATTTGAAACACAAAGGCAATTGGGTAAATCTAAGTCTAAACTTCAAGAAAATTATTAGGTTTGAATGCTTTCCAATGTCTCAAAGGCTGAAATCTGCATTTAAAAAAAATCTGGTGTTGTAATGCATCGAGCTGTTTACATTGTAAACATTGTCTCTTGTTTAGCCCAGAGGCATTAGGGCATTTGGAATTTATTTCCTTGAGTTAAAGTTTGGAGATATGCATCAAAATTTAAATGTGAATTTGTTTATCAGTATCAGAAGCTTTGCCTGCCTGTCTTTTAAAACTGTTTAGGTATGGGGCTGGGCATTTGGCCTAGTGGTAGAGTGCTTGCCTAGCATGCACAAAGGTTCAATTCCTCGGTACCACATACATAGAAAAAAGCCGGAAGTGGTGCTGAGGCTCAAGTAGTAGAGTGCTAGCTTTGAGAAAGTCCAAGGACAGTGCTTAGGCCCTTAGTCCAAGCCCAGAACTGGCAAAAATAAATAAATAAATAAATAAATAAATAAATAAATAAATAAATAACTTTTTAGGTAATCAAATGCCAAGAGAAAGGACCCTAAAAAACTTAAGATAGTCCTGTGTGACCATCTTTGGGGGTGAGAGGTGAACTGGCAAAGGTGCAGCTTTGGGTAAGAAGATAAGCTGACACAAAGGCTGTTCATCTAAACCTGGTTAGATGGACTGAGTGGACTGTCTTTGCCCTTCTTCCTTGCAGACTGACACTGGAAATCTGATGGTAAGTGGGTGATGTGATTAGTAGTTCTTAAACTTGCCCCCTAATGATTCAAGTCAGATCCCTGCCAAATGAACTGACTCACTTAATTGGAGAAGGTTGCATCAGAGATTCCCCCTGGTCCCTATAAAGGACTTTAAAAAGATTGTGAGGACATGTAAATCGTGCATGCCATTTTTACAAGTCCCACCTCTACAGTCCCCTGGGGTCAATCCCTGGCACCTTAAACCTAACGTTATCTGGCAGACTGATGTAACCCACTATGCACCCTTTGGAAAATTAAAATACGTATTTATGTCTATAGATACTCATTCACATGTTTGTTGGGCTACTGCGCATTTCTGCGAAAGAGCCCGACACACTGAAAGCCATGTTTTACAATGTTTTGCTATCTTGGGTTTACCCCTACAGGTTAAAATGGATAATGGGCCTTGTTTTATGAGCAAATCATTACAAGATTTTTTTCAGACTTGGAATATTAAACATACTACTGGGATACCATATAATCCCAGGGACAAGCTATAATTGAGAGACAAAATAAGACCTTAAAAAATCAACTAATGAAACAAAAAGGGGGAGGCAACCCCCATGGTCAATTGAGGATAGACATGCTTACACTGATCATTTTAAATTTTTCCAAGGATCAGCCTCTGACTGCCTTTCGGAGACATTGGTCTAATCAGACACCTTATTTAAAGGTTGAAGTCTGTTGGAGAGATCCTCTTTCTGGCTCATGGAGAGGCCCTGATCCTCTGATTAGTGTGGGGAGAGGATTTGGATGAGTCTTCCCAGTGGGGGAACCAAACCCAATTTGACTACTGACTAGAGATTTAAAATATTGTTAGCAAACTAAAAAATAATTACCCAAGAGCACTCCCTCTTGAGGTATGATTTTCCTTCTCCCTCTCGTTCACAGGAATGAGGAGACCATACTGGATGCTTTGACTTGCTGTGGTTGGATTCCTCATTCTCCTTCCTTCTCCTCATCCTGGGCATCATTATCTATGCTGCCCACAAAGACACTAGTTTGGACCTACAATCTCAAGTTGATTCCCTGGCTGCAGTAGTCCTCCAAAATCGTCGAGGCCTTGATCTGCTTTAAAAGGCTGCAGGAGGTTCTCAACCGCCGCCAAAATGAACTCGATGCAAACTATCTATGGACTGGACTAAATGGTTGGCTCCCTGACTCTCTCCCCTGAGTGGGCCCCTTGGTTACAGTGATCCTTGTATTCACATTCAGACCTTGTGTGATCAATAAGCTCCTTCAGTTTCTTAGGTTAAAGCTGTTCAGCTAATAGTGGTTCGACAACAATATGCTGTGCTACGAGATGGAGGACTGGGAACCCTATGAGGTTGGCCCCGGCCCTTTCCAGGATGTACAGGTGTATAGAAGGGTTTCCTTTGCTGACGTTGGCCATCCCCCTATTTAAAATCTCCATTTGGGTCTGCCAACTCTACAGGTGAATTGCCTGAAGAGCTAGAGTGGTAGTCAGTGATGGGTAAGATCCCCACGGGGGGACAAAAGACAGGCACACTCTCAAGTAAGGCAAGCACCTGCTTCATAAAACAAAAAAGGGGGAGAGGTGGGGCACGTCACATCAGGGAAATGGAAACCTATGCTGTAAAAGGAGGCCTAACTCGTGGCCCAGTGTCCAATTCCTGGTTTTGGGACCCAACCTGCCTGTCCCCCAGTTGGAAAGCATGGCTATGGTTTGTGATGTAAAGTAAGGCTACCTCAGGGATTGGTGCCGAACACTCCCACCCTCTCAGACAGCACTTGATTCCCCTTCTTTACCTCCCTATCTCTCCCTGCCCTGCCCACCTTTGTGCTAATCGGCTCCTGCATCCTATATTGGCTGAATGTACTTCCTCAATAAACGAGTTCCTGCCTTGACAGGTCTCCCTGATGCGTCTGATTTTCCTCCGGTGAGGGAGGGCTGGGTTCGGATTGTCAGTCGTCCCTCTCCTTTCTTGGCTCGTCCTGGTCAGGGAGGGTTCTGTCTATCCCTCTTGCAGGTGGGAAGGTACCGAGTACTAAAAACCCTGACACAAACTCACCCAACCACTATGGAAAGCAGTATGGTGATTTCTCAAAGGATTAAACATAGAGCTCCCCTGTAACCCAGCAATCGCACTCCCTGGCATTTACCCAAATGTCCAGAAACAAGGGCATACTGAAATTACTAGCACAACAATGTTCATTGTAGCATTATTTACCATAGCTAAGATATGGAACCAACCCAGATGCCCCTCAGTAGATGATTGGATCAAGAAGATTTGGTACTTAAACACAATGGAATTCTATGCTGCCATCAGAAAGAATGACATCACCCCATTCATAAAGAAATAGACTTGGATGAAAAGTCATCACTATAAACTTCCACTGTAAGTTTTCTAGGGAAAGCCAACTTCCCACATCAAATTGTTAATCTCTCTCTTCTATAAGTAACTTAGCAGATATGGAATAACTCAAACCCTGAAGAGTTGAAATCAGTCTCTTGACAACTCTTAGATGCTCTTAACTTCTTAGAATATCATTTCTAAGGAAAATGGTGCCAATCTGAGGCCTTGACCATTGTTTATTGAACTGTATTGAATGGTGTGTGCTAACGACCTGATTTATGGTGAGAGAAACTTCAGCATCATATAGCAGCTGGGGACGGAATGACTACACTATATCCTTCATACATGCAACCATGAACTTGACTTCAAACTTCCAGTTAGTTTTCTCAGTGCCTGTGATTTCAGTTGGCTATTCTGAAGACTACAGGAAAATTAACATGAAAGTTAAATCATCATTCTAATTTTAGAGCTCTTTTGCAAATATAATGTTTGCATCATCATTATTTTATCCATGGAGTGAATATATATATATATATATATATATATATATATATATATATATATGCCGGGGCCAGCCGGCAGCAAACCAGGGTTTGCAGATTGGGATTCCTGAAATAGGGGCAAGGACTAGGAAAAATTAAAAGAGAGACAAACAGATGGAGTTCGGGAGGACTACAGCCCAAGTCAGCAGTACAAGAAGGCTGTGAGCTCCAGACTGCCGCCTAAGACTGTCCTGTTTAAGTTCCGACCTTAAAATACTCTTCTTAAAACTAGGGAACTGCCAGAGGCTACATTCATACAAAATAGTAAACAAGTCACATATAGGATAAATGAGAAAGGATTAACATTGCTTAAAGTCATCCTGATAAGAACTGATTGACATTGCTTAAAGTTATCCTGATAAGAACTGATTGACATTGCTTAAAGTTATCCTGATAAGAGTTACTTCCTTGTGTATACAGTTGTGTAGGTCCAAGGTCAGGTCCAAGGTCATTGACCCCACAGTCGGTCCCCAACACATATATATGTGTGTATATATATATACATATATATGTGTGTATATATATAGCTATATATATATTGTTGTTATTGTTAGCTGTGGGGCTTGAACTTTGGACCTGGGTGCTATCCCTGAGCTCAAGCCTACTGCCCTATCCCTTGAGCCACAGCCTCACTTTCTGTTTTCTAATGATTAATTGGAGATAAGAGTCTCAGATTCTTTAGTGCCCAGGCTGGCTTTGAACCTCGATTCTCATATCTCAGCCTCCTGAGTAGCTAGGATTACAGGTGTGAGTCACCGCACCCAGCTTATGGAATATATTTTTAATTGTATTCTTATATACCCGAAGAAAAATCTGAGACTTTCTGTTTGGGTATTTGGGGAATTTTTTTGGGGGGGGGGCCTGAAAACTTATTTCCTAAACATTTAAGACCAGAACTCAATTATACCTTTGTTAAAATAGTAAATTAAGAGTAGGAACCATAGAAATCGAATCTCCTAAGTACAGCTATATATTTCTATTTATGTTTATGTTTACTTATATAGCTTGTTGGTGATACAAGACCTTGAACTCAGGGCTTAAACTAGCACACTGTGCTAGGCTCTATCCTGAATGCTTGGATTATGATTGTGAACAAAACAAAAATCTTTTGAGGAGCCAGGAGTTTGGCCTAGTGGTAGAGTGCTTGCCTGGATGGATGAAGACCCAGGTTTGATTCTTTGGTACCACATACACAGAAAAGCCAGAAGTGTGGCTCAAGTGATAGAATGCTCACCTTGAGAAACCCCAAGGACAGTGCTCAGGCCTTGAGTTCAGTCCTCAGGACTGGCAAAAAAAAAAAATCTTTTGAGTTCTCAGCACTTCTCCCTAATACTTCTCCCTAATCTAGTGATTCCTTTAATTCTCCATTTTTGCTGGTAACTGGATGAGCCCAAGGCCTGGAGTTCACACAATTTTCTTTCTTACTTCTGGCATTCTACCACTTGATCCATGCTGCCAATGTAGTTTTTGCTGCCCAACTGGAGATGGAGTCTTTTGGACTTTTCTGCCCAAACTGGCTTTAAACCTTAACCCTCCATAACTCTACCTCTAAAGTAGCTAAAAATCACAGGTTAAGCCATTCTTATTTTTTAAACTTATGCATGTGTTCTTCTGACTATTATTAATTACTGGTTAATCAATTTTCCCTGGATTTTCAGTTATAGTAAATTTCCTGAAGGAAAGAAAATATATTAATCAATTCTGTTGCTTTTCTGCTTTTTAATCCATTATTATCTCACTTTATTTTAAAAATCTCTATTTTCTTAATATATCAATAGGATTCTAGTTTCTTAGAGGAAGCTTATTTTATTAAGTTTGTAGTTTGTCCTTCTATTTCTTATTTAGTTTACCAATATTAAATATAATGAACTTTCTCTTGAGCTCTGTTTATAGTTAAAGTTTCATGTTATTTTCTAGATACACTGAATCGTGATTTTCGTTTTTGTGGGTGATGGGGCTTGAATTCTGGGCTCTGGGTGCCTGGGCCTGAGCTCTTCAGCTCAAGTCTATCACCCTACTCCATGAGCCACAGTGCTATTTCCCAGATTTCTGGGGTTAATTGGAGATATGAATCTCACCAACTTTTGTACCAGGTCCGGCTTTGAACTGCATTAATTTGTTTGTTTTAATAGTTGCTTACACAAGTTTCATTTTGATTTCTAATGCTAGAGCTTTAACTTTTAGCTTTTGTACTCTCCTTTTAATCACTCTAAGTTCAGACAGTATCAATCAATGTTTTATATATTTCATGAGGCTGTGACAAGATGTTTTAAAGTACTGAGTTGCACATAACAATATATAGTCCTGCCTTATAGGTTTTTATCATCTAGTATCGATTTCATTCCACCTGGTTCTTAACTAGGGACAAATCTATCCCACCCTTCTCTAAGGAACTTTTCAGCAATGTGTGGGAATATTTTAGGGTGCCACAGTTATGCCAGAGAGCACAAAGATGGCCCTGGCATCTGCTAGTGTACTGGGGTCCAGAGACGGGACAAACTATGAGACCACTCAGAACATGATCAGGATATTAGAAGTTTACTGAGCAAGGAAGGAGCTGACTCTTCAGGACTACACCCCAAGGTTAGGATCTCAGAGAGCAGCCCCAATGTGTAAAAGCCTTAAACCATGAACCCTATGTCTTAGAAATTACTGTATAAGGCCAGCAAACTGCTGGAGGCGGGGAGGTTCACAACTATAACTTCCATACTTCTTTATGTATAATGAGGATGTATCTGGTTGTCGTCAGGATGTCTCAAGACACAGCCCTAGTCTGGGTAAACAAATGGCCAGGGGTGGGGGTTAAGTCTATGTAAACGTGGCTGGGGGAGGGTGTTAAGTCTCGGTAATCAATGGCAGGAAAAGGGGGCTAAACCCCAGTACCTTATTTCCATAATTCCATTACAACAATACATTCTCCACAGTACAACAATAATACAGTCACCGTTTTCCACAGTACACTGGATAGAGGCTCTTAAAGATCCCGTAAAAAAACAGGCCACACTTTCAACCAAGAATTATCTAGCATCAAATGTCAATAATGCAGAGGTTAAAAAAATCCTGTTAATATAAGATGTTCTGATTTCTAATACTACAGTTTCATCTCATTGTATATAACTAAAAACTGTGCTGTTTAGGCTCATTTTTATAGTGCTTAGAGGACACAGCCCATCCCTTGTAATTCATCTATGCTTGTTCATGCATTTCATCTTTGTGCTGATTGTTAAACTGATAATGGGTTTTATGTTTTAAGCATGTAAGTTTAGAACACATGGACAAATGAGTCCCAATGAAAATGAATTAAGGCAGGAAGTAGAAATTATAAATTATAAATTATTGTCTCAGCATGTCAAGAGCAAATTGCTCTGGTAGATAGCAGACTGCTATTAAAATAGGGAAGCATTCAGGGATTTGATTAAGCTGGTTAACTATTTTCCTTCATTCCTCAAATTTCCTGCAATTGCTATTCAAAATCCCAGTTTAGAAGACCAAACCTGTTAGGTCTAGGGGCTTCAGCCAGTGACCAGGATGTGAAAGATTTCACCAAGTCAGAGGAGCAAACAACGCATCAAAGACATATTTACCTTTCAAGGTGGAAAAGGGGCTAGATCTGGGGAGCTTTTGTAAGGGAGATCCATGAACAGGGAATGGAATAGGCAGGCATTGGTCCCTTTGACAGATGGTGGGATAAGAATAGAGCATCACATTGGCCACGGTGTGATTTGACCCAGAGACATGTCTTCAAGTTTTTGGGTACTGTGGTTTCTCAGATCAAAACAGAAGAATTATAAGCTGGGGTATGGAAAAGAGAATCAAGCTTATGCACATAGCTACACAAAATGGAATTATGATAGGAAAATACAGTTACTAAGATCTATTATTGGTTGGCTTTGCAAAAATCTATACCTCATCTAGAATAAAGAAAGGGTGCAATCAGGAAACCCAAACTCTCAGGGCAGAAGGAAGGATTATAGTGGCAATGAAATGAGACTAAGAAAAGTATAATCCAAAGAGCTTGTTGTAAACAGAAGCTACAAATATAAGGGTATTTTCAGACATATCCTAGTCTTAGACTTAAAAAGAGAAATTTGCCAAAGGAGGATATTCTTAGGAGAGGAAGAAAAAGGTGCAATGCCTATATGTGCATCTGATTATACAAAATAATGTTTATCGAGATGAACTACAGGAAACGGAAACAAGAGTTTCTTGTCTTTGCTACCATTTTTATGCCATTTTTGCTTTGTTTGTTCATTTATCTGTCTGTGGGAGGGTAAGGGGGACCACAGAAATGGAGGAACGAAGGGTGAGTCAATGCAGCAGTGATACTCACTAGACACCATGCTGAAAATGAGCTATTCAACACGTGGGTGGGAATGGAGTGAGGGAAGGGGTGACATTGCCCCGAAAGAAATGAATTCTTGACCTGAATTATGTAACTGTAGTCTTTATTTGTAATAGTAATTTTTAAAAGTCTCAAAAAGAGAAATCTGAGGAATCATCAGATAACCCAGCAAAGAGCTGTATTCAAAAACATAACATCAGTCACCTCCACCAGCACTGTTCTGACAGTGAGAAAGGAAGGGGGAGACAGAGGGAGACAGAGAGAGAGAAAGAGAGAGAGAGAGAGCTTCCAGAAGCTACTTTGTTCTTCAAGTTGAAATTCACTCCTTTCTAGTCAATTGTAATACTATTCCCAAAGAGAAAAGTACTGAAACACAGCATAGCCTAGGGCAACATCAAAGAACTATACAAAGGCAGAAGGGAAAAGAGAAAGATTGAAGAAGCGTCTGACTTTTACTTGCAGCATGCAGTTATAAAGAGGGGAAGGGGAAAGCTAGAATAATTGGCAGAAACAGGAATATACGTCATTATCAGAGAGACCCCTGGGGTGTTATAAAGACCCAGGTGCCTGATGATGTTATGTGTAAATGTGAGCTCCCCACTTCTCCCTGGGGAAGGCAGAGCGGTCAATGATGTGATGAACCGCCCTAGGAAGGATAATAGTAGTGATCTCCTTTTGCCAGCTCCACCTACCTTGGGGGCAAAGAGCCCCTGAAAGAAAATGTTAACCACTAGAGTCAATGGTAGTAATCAGAAACAATGGCAACATCCAGGTTACCCCCAGTCAACCGTAAGGCTTTTGACTAAACTGGCTTTTGCCAACTAGAAATCAGTCTAGGAGGCAGAGCCACGATGGTAGGTGTGACACACTGAGACTTACTAAGAGGATGTCTAGCAGTAATAAACCATCATACAGAGATAGTCCTCTGTGTTTTAAATGTCTTTGTTGAATGGGAACATAACTCAATAGTGAGGTTTGATCCCTAGTACACAAGTCTGAAAATTTTTTGAGTAACATCCTCCATCTTTTCTGATCACAATGGAATGAAATTAGAAGTCAATAGTCAGAGAGCTGGGAGTGGTGGCTCATGCCTGTAATCCTAGCTACACAGGAGGCTGAGATCTGAGGATCGCAGTTCAAAGCTAGCCTGGGCACGAAAGTCCGTGAGACACTTATTTCAAATTAACCAGTAAAAAGCCAGAAATGGAGCTATGGTTCAAGTGGTGGACTGTTGACCTCCGTCAAGGGGACAGCCTTCCTCCCTGGGTTTAAATACTTCATTTGTACATATCTTTCCCAAGTCTACATGGATCTACTTCTGGATTCTTTTTAATTTCTCTGATATGTTTGAAGCATTCCTCTACCCAACCTACTAATTAGCGTTGCTATATAATATATTTTAGTATCTGCTTGATCCTCCTTCACTATTGTTATACTTTAAGAAATTCTCAATAATTATCACTTTTCTCCACTTCAAATGAAAATAGAAACTTTTGGAGATGCTCTCAAGTCTTCTATTAGATTTCTGTTTGGAACTGCATAGACTTTCTGTATGATTTTGAGAAACATTGGTAGCTTTATTCTATTAAATCTTACCTAGAAACATACCTATTGTTTCTATATTCTGCTCTTATTTTATATCTGTTTGTAAAATTGGATAGGTGTTTTTTATTTGTGGAAATATGTCTTCTTGCTTGTTACACCTATTCTTGGTTATTTTTATATGTTAATACTGTAAACCTTGTTTTTTTTAACTTTCTATTTTAAGTAAAGCTACAAGCCATGATTAGTGGCGCATACCTGTAATCTCAGGTATTCAAGGAAGGAAACTGAATCAGCAATAACAGTCTGAGGCTGTGTAGGGAGGATTCCTGATCAAAATCAGCAAGATCCCATCTGGCCAATAGGCCAGGTATGGTTATCCGTGTTTGTAACCCCAGTTAGCTCAGAAAGACAGGAAAGAGAGTGCTGCTCTGAGGCTGTTCCCAAGACCTTGTCCAAAAAAATACCTAAAGCAAAAAAATGGTCTGAGGGCATGGCTCAGCTGTGGAGCACTTTTCTACCAGGTACAAAACCTTGCGTTGAAATCTCAGAACCAAAAGAAAATCTTACAAGCTTAAAACCATATAAACAAATCATAATAAATTAACAAGTAATTAATGAATGTGAAAGTATCAAATTGTAAAGTTCTAGGTTTGGTCAAAACACTGAACATTCTCTTGCTCATAGCTGTAATTGTATAATCAATGAAAAAAAGTACAGCTGATATTTAGTAAACTGTAATTTAGAAACACTAAAAATTAAGGTGTTGAGGGTTTTTGTGGAAAATATATCATGGGGATTTAGTTTGCCTAGAATATGCAAAGTCCTAGATTTGAACCTCTGTATTGGAAGTAAAGAAAAAAGAAAGGAAAGAAAGAGAGAAGGGGAGAAGGAAGGGAGGGAGGGAAGAAGGGAGGGAGGGAGGGAGGAAAAGGACAGGAGGGAAGGGAATGATAAAGAAAGAAAAAGAAGCTGGCTCTGGTGGCTCACTATAATCCTAGCTACTCAGGAGGCTAATATCTGAGGACTGCAATTCAAAGCCAGCCAAGGCCTGAAAGTCCATGAAACTCTTATCTCCAATTAGCCACCAGAAAACTGGAAGTGGTGCTGTGACTCAAAGTGATAGAGCTCTAGCCTTAAACAAAAGAGCTTAGGAACAGTGCCCAGGCCCAGAGTTTAAGCCCCATTATCAATCACAAAAAGAAAGGAAGGAAGGAAGGAAGGAAGGAAGGAAGGAAGGAAGAAAGAAAGAAAGAAAGAAAGAAAGAAAGAAAGAAAGAAAGAAAGAAAGAAAGAAAGATTGGGGCTGGGAGTTTGGCCTAGTGGTAAGAGTGCTTGCGTAGCATGCACGAAGACCAGGGTTTGATTCCTCAGCACTCCACATACATAGAAAAAGCCAGAAGTGGTGCTGTGGCTCAAGTGGTAGAGTGCTAGCCTTGAGAAAGCCCAAGGACAATGCTCAGGCCCTGAGCTCAAACCACAGGACTGGCAAAAAAAAAAGAAGGAAAGAGAGGGAGGGAAGAAAGAAGGAAAAGCAAGGAGGGAAAGGAAAGAGAAAAGTGTCAAGAGTTGTATGGGCAAATTTTGTCTTTATTTCATGTAACATGATACAGGGTAAACATCTTTTAGGGAAATTGTCACACAAAATCTGGATCAGATCTCAACATGAATGTCACAAAATGTGTTACACCACAAAATACCTCATATTTCTTTCATGTGATGGCTTCTGCTGGTATCCCTTCATTGGAATATCATTATCATTTTTCTCATTTATTTCAATCAATTCATCTTTATCAAATGCCTCTGGTTGTTCGTCTGTCTTTCTTGGAAGGGCAGAAGAGTGAACGTTCGTACTACAGGCAATGCCTCCCATAATTCCATTTATGTTGGATTCAAAGTTTATGTCTAGTATTTTGTTATTGTTTTTCTTCTTCGCTACACACATCTTTCTTGGCCATTTCCCAAATTCAATTATCTCTTTTTGTGGCATGTTGTGTGGATTTTTACCACCGGGACACGAGGAAACGACACAATAGCACGCTTTGCTGCGTAACTGTGAGCTGAACAGATGCCTAGCGACAATATCACACCCAGGGGGCCACTGATGGCTGATGAGTGAGTAAACAGACTCTACACAATCAGAATAGTGTCCAAACATAAAGAAATGAAGTTTGGATGCCCATTACAACATGAATATACCTCAAAAACCTTATAGTATGAAGGCTGTCACAACAGATCACACATTGGATGATTCCATTTACATAAAATGTCTAGAACAGACCCTGAGATGAGTCCATTTATAGTTGCTTTTAAGTGGGACATTTTGGGGACATGCTGAAGTGAGTGCAAATAGGTATGGAATTTCCTTTAAGAGTGATCAGGTATTCTAAAATGTATTCTGATGGTGATCACACAATCCTTTTCAATTAAAAATCATTACACATGGATGTCAGTGGCTCACACCTGTAATCCTAGTGACTCAGGAGGCTGAGTCATAATCTAGGGATTATGATTCAAAGCCAACACAGGTAGGAAAGTCCATGAGACTGATCTCCAATTAACTACCCAAAAAAGCCAGAAGTTGAGCTGTGGCTCAAGTGGTAGAGTGCTAACCCTGAGCAAAGAAACTCAAGGACAGCATTTAGGACTTCACTTCACATACCAGGACTGGCACGCGTGCAAGCGCACGGTCACGCATACACATACACACCAGTCATTGAACATTTTTTAAGGATTTATTATATATCTTTGTTTATAGCTCAATAAAGCTGATATTAAACAAATATTAATACCCATTTAGTTTAAATGTTCATGGAAGGGAAAGTAAGTAATCAACACTGTAGGAACCTATTCGACACTCAAGGAAAAGGAAATGACAAAGAAAATTATGAGACATCATGAGTAAAACAGTCATTGAAATGGTAAGATTCATGGAATTCTATGCTTCCATCAGAATAACATTGCCTCATTCATAAGGAAATAAAAAGACTTGCAAAAAAAAGTTACATTAAGCAAAGTAAGGCCAGACCCAAAGAAGCAGGCTGCATGGTTTCCCTCATTTGTAATAATTAGAATGTATCTATAAATCTGTAAGTAAATCCAATGGAAGGTGAAAGACAAATAATTACACGTGGACATGATTAATTAAACAGGACTCTAAACATTCACACAGTGAGAACAAAGGAGACTATTTTTAGGAGAGGATCACAAGGGCTCCATAGCTATGTGCACAAGATCATATAAAATGATGTTTATCCAAATGAGTTCCAAGAAATGGGGAAACAAAAGGTTGGGTTTTTTTCATTGTACTGTTTGTGGTTCTATTTTTTTTACCCCCTTTGGTTTATTCCTTTTTGTTGCTGTTTTTGACTTATGTACCCTTTGTCATGTATATAAATTTATCTATTCAGGGGAGAGAAGGAGAAGCACAGAAACAGTGAGCCAAAAGGAGCTGGGAGCGTGGCCGAGTGGTAGAATGCTTGCCTAGCATGCACAAACCCCTAGGTTCAATTTCTTAGTACACAGAAAAGCCTGGAACTGGTGCTGTGGCTGAAGTGGTAGAGCACTAGCCTTGAGAAAGTCCAAGGACAGCGCACAGGCCCTGAGTTCAAGCTTCAAGACTGGCAAAAAAAAAAAGGTGAACCAATTCAGCAGTGATGTTCACTAAACTCTATACTAGGAATGAATTATATAACTTGGAGGGGTGAGGGAAGTTGGAGGGGTGAGGGTGAGGGTAGGAGTCAGGGATTATGGTATGGGGGGGAGTCCAGGGAGGAAAGACTGGGAAAAACAGTGGGAGGAGGTGACACTGTTCAAAACGATATGTACTCATGACCAACTGAGGTAACTGTAACCCTTCTGTACATCAGCTTTACAAGAAATTTTTTAATGCGAAACACTGAGATATGGTCAAAGATATTATAAAGATGCTAAAAGCAAGCCTAGTACCAATAGCTCAATCCTTTTTCTTCCTTTTTCATCCCTTCAAGTGAGATCAATAAAAGCCGTAGTAATGAGCTATTTTTACATACTGAAATTTTCCCTTCCACTCATTACCTGAATAGAGCAAACACACAAATACAATTAGGAAGGGATATCATATCACCTTGCACAAAATAATGATGGATGATGATGACAATAACAATAATAATAATAATAAAGGAATCTGGAAGAGGAATCTGGAAGTTATTAAGATTCACGCTGTGAATAGAATGATTTCTTTTGACAAATTATAATCACATGTAATTAAGGAGTACAGAGTAATATGATGTACATATATGTGCTGTGGAATGAATGGAACTAATCAACATATGTCAGCTTCAATTCTCATCATTTTTTTCCTCCCATTCAACTGCAACATGTAACTTTTGGACCAATATCTCCCCATCTTGCCATTCCCTCAGCCTCTAGTAAGCCCTCTCTGAATAGATGGCTTTCCATCATCCTTCTTTGGCTTCTGTCTTGTTAGGGATGAAACCAAGAGTGGAGAAACAAGAGAAAAAGAAAGGCAAGATTTTCTCCTCATTATTCCATAATAGAGCAAAGACGGAGTCCTGAAGACTACTAATAGATGCAAGTGCTGGCAATGAACAAGACTCTGAAGCCAAGAAGCAGTCTTTAAAATTAGACATTAATCACTTTAATGACTGTATAGATATAATCATTACAGGGTATCATTCCAAGATATAGATAGATAGATAGATAGATAGATAGATAGATAGATAGATAGATAGATTACAAACTGGATGCTGGTGTCTTATGCTTATAATCCTAGCTACTCAAGAGGCTGAGATCTGAGGATTTCAGTTTGAAGCCAGACCAGGCAGAAAAGTCTATGAGACTCTTAATCTCCCATTAACCACAAAAAGACAGAAGTGGAGCTGTTACCGAAGTGGTAGAGTACTTGGGCAAAAATGCTCAGAGACAGCACCCAGGCCCTAAGTATAAGTCCCAGGATTACCAGTCTCCCCCACCCCCATACACCAAAAAAATGAAAAAAAGAGAAAGAAAGAAGAGTTATAACTGTGTAACAGCAATAGTAGCACTTATAATCATGGTGAGAACATGTCCCTGTTACAGAGCCAGGGGCTAAATGCCAAATGGATAGGCTTAGAGGGGCAAAGCCAGGCCTGTGGTCAGGAATCTCATGTAAACAAACCAAATAGAAACAATAAGGAAAAGGGGGCCACGGCCCCTCAGAATTGAAATAAATAAGCCACAGTAAACGAAGGAAGCAAATCCAAGAGAACATAACCCCCCATGGTGCTTTCTTCCGGTGCCACCTTGGCAGACAACAGCCACTTCGGAGGCCTTCATGTGTCCTGGGCCATCCACAGGTTTTATTCTTGCATGGATAAAGAATCTTTTTTTTTCTGCCAAGGCCAATTTGAATATTTATAACATCATTTGGGGGAGCTATACAAAATTATCAGTATAAACAGATTGTTTGGGGCAGCCAACAAGAGGCATACTTGTCATGTACTAAATCATATTGCTAGCTAACCGCTCTCCACTCCTATTAGGGCAAGGTCTCTATGCCAGACCCATTCCATCTCCATCCATTGGGTTTCTACACATGCAGTTAAGGATCCTTCCATGTGAGCAGCAAGAGAGGACCAAGAAGCTTGCTGGATTTGTCTAAGTCTGTGTCACCTGACTCCAAATGGTATAGATATTCCTGGATTTATGGGCACACAAGCTGAAAGTATCTGTTATGGATTGGATGTGTGCTCTCTCAGAGTCTCAGATGTTGGGAATCTTTGTTGCCAGCTAATAAGCCTTTGAGAAGTGACTGGGTCTTTAAAGTTCTGGCTTAATCAGTGGATTAGGAGAAGAAGAAACAAAGGTTTTTAATTTTTCATTTTATTATGTTGATTAGTACTTATGAAAAGAGTATCAAAATAATAAAATTTGCATATTCAAACCATTAATATAGAATCCATGTTTTATAGTACTTTTAAGAATTATTTCTTTTAATGTTGCTAATTTTAATGTTGAATCGCCAGTAATATCCAGCCCTAGTTGATGTCCTTATCATAAATATAAAATCAAATGAGAAGTTGAAATATTTAAAATAAAGACTATAATGGTTCTATGATATTTTAGTCACATAGCAAGTTGTATACTTAAGTATTACTACATAACAACTTTTCCTAACATTTTCCCACAACATTTTCCCAAAAAGGCTCAAGGCCAAATGCCCAATTTCTGGAACAGTTTGAAAATTATTATAGACTATAATAAACTTCTCTCAACTTAGGAATTTTAATGACTATCATATGAATTATACACATGTATATACACATACATTTAAATATATACATAAATCTATATATTATTTATGCATAAATAAAATTTGACAGGATTCAATATTAAAATAAAGCCATATAGCTCTTCTTTATCAGACAGCACTTGTAAAAGGAGAAAATGAGCACTGAGGTGTACAAGCTCAAGGCCCTGGATTCAATCTAGGGCACTGAAAAAAAATTCAAAAATAGGAGATGTGTTAAAAAAAAATTCCAATGATTATGTATAGCTAAAAAAGTATATAATTCAATGTTACACAATCATCAAAACTACCAATTTGAGTTTGTTGCTATTGCAATACCATATGACCTATCCAATTTGTCATAAAAAGGAAGACAAATGATTGGTTTCGTTTCCCTTTTTTAATCTTTTGGTGCTACGCATTGAACTCAGGGCCTCCTACATGCCAAACATGAACTCTACCACTGAGCTATCACCCTGAGGGGGGCGGAAATCAATCACTGAGAATGAATATTCAGATTACAGCATTTCCTTGACTTAATTAGAACCAAGAAAAGAAGGGACAGAGGAAGGCAAGGAAAAGGGGGAGGGAGGAAAGGAGAAGGAGATGAATTTCTAATTCAAGTTTATAACTGGGGCCCATAGCTCTCCAATTTTCTTTTGATGGGAAGCCATGCACAGCAACGCTGTTTCTGAAGAACTGTGGCCTTGGCTCTATCTTCCATCCAGGACACCCCAGACCTGCTTTTGCAGAGGAGAACACCAGGTGGCGTCTGGTGGCTGAATCAGAGCCGTGGTAACTATGGCAACCAGCTACCATTCCAGCTCTGCAGCTGCCATCTTTTATCCAAAGCAGGGTTTTGTGCACACTGGGGGTTTTGCTTTGAAATGGTTGTGCTGAGTGTTTTTCATTCTGCATAGAGTCAGGGTTTCTATTTCTGAGAAAGAAATTCAGGTGCCAGAGATAGATAAATCCCTTAGATCAGTTACATTCATTTTGCTTCCTGTGCATTATTCATTCTGTCTACATAAAGCAAGGCATGTACTGAGAGGTCCACACTTCCCACAGCAGGCCTTCTGTAAGGGGGTTAGAATTCATGGATTTGAAAAGAGAGGAATAAATAAAGAACTCTCAGGATCAAGGTTAAGAACAAATACAAATGCCTACCCCAATGTCTAAATCGGTTGTAGGTACAATGACCCGGAGTACTGCCTGCTTCTAAGAGATATCTGCTGGAAATACCACTAATCTATAGAGGAAGCTGCTGTTTACCAATCTAGCCTGCTTACTACAAAATGAATGGAATTGAAACACCTTTATACAACAATTTAAAGATAATAAGTAAAATAAAATAAATGGGATTTCCTGGTAGCACTTGTCTTATGTCTGCCATGTAATAATAAACTAAATATTTATAAACTGGAAACTAGCATTTTCCTTTCACATCAGTCAACAGCTATGAGATTTTCTAAATCTAATTGCCAGGCATTGCCCCTGGGGATTGGCAGTATATCACAAGCCAAGCTGCCAATGAATTCTCTTTACTGTCAGGGCAAGGGTTGGGGTAGGGGGAGAGAGCCGGAAATGAGTAATGTCATCCAAATCTCTCCCCTAATTCCAAAAAGGCTGGGATTTAGAAATGCATTTATTTAAGCAATGGCATTACTATTTGTTTATTAGAGGGATTACATCATAAATGAGTATTTTCTCATCAAAGATCCTTGGGATGGAAAGAAAAATTCTGTTTGCAAACCCATTCATTCTTTTGTGTGACATGAAAAGCAAAGAATTCACCTTGCATGAGTAATAAGCAGTATAACAATCATAAAGGTGGTCTTCAAAAGATGACTTCAAAAAATAAACACAATAACAAAATGGAGAGGTGGAGTGAGGGTGAGTGTGGTCAAAATATGTCCACGAGTAGAAATAGAACAAAGAAGCTTGTTGTTGAGATTGGGTTGGGGAAAAGAGAAGCTGAGTAGCAGGAGAGTGATGGGATCCAGAGTCTAATCAAAGCAATCATAAACTCTCTCCCACAACTAAGTGATGTAAATACGATGTTTTAAAAGATGTAAAGGAAATATTAACAGCAATAAGACTCTGAATGGATTTTCCTTTACATTTTTATGAGCTTTCTATATGCCTATGTCAGAAACATAAAAATGTTAAAATATTCTATTGCCAAGTGCATTTTAATTTTGTTAGTGCAATTCCACTGTTTTCTTTTTTTCATATATTTTTATTGTAATTAATAGAAGGGTTACATTATATTCACCATATAGAAGGTGCATTACTTCACAAACATTGATACCCTTTCTCATGTCTTGGTCCCCATTTCTCTCCCCCCAAATTTCACTGTTTTCATGTTCCAAATGTAAAACTTGCAGCCCCGCATTTGAAAAAGTGATCTTCTCGAGCAAAACAATTTTAATCATGGAATACATTGCAATATGGTTGTTCTAATAGAAGAAAACCCACCTCTTCAAAATCTATTATAAAACTACTATTAAAATAGTTTTATCTGTATCCTCTGTGAATTAAAATATTATTTAAAGGCACAGTACAATTCATTTTATGTTAAATTCAGTTTCCTCTTGCTTTATGAAAATATCTGTGGAAAAGAAAAATTTCTATGCATATACGTTTTTCTCATATGTATATTCACAATGAGAATGGTGTGCAGAGTTTGAAAAAATTAGTCAAGTAGTTTTCACGCATTTTGCGGTTTCATACCACCACATGATTCCTCCCTCCCAGTCCATCTTCTGTTTAAAAAGAAGAGAGGATGGAGGAGAAAGCAAAGGAGAAAATAGTTTGATGGTGTAAGACCCCCGACTCAACGGGACGTCTACAGAAGGAGACCCTTCCCAAGGAACAACGAGACCACGCAGTCGGATGCAAACAGCAAGAGGTTTATTCGGGTACACGGGCGCCCGGGGCGACAAAGTCTCCTAGAAGACTTGCACGCCGAAGCTTGGGGAAGGGGAGTATTTATGGGTAGCAGAAGCACGGTTACAGAAGCAGAAGCATGGTTACAGTATAGGGATTGGTTAATTCAAATAAGGCTGGGGGTTTACTCTGGGCAGAAGTGGAATTTTCCTTTTTGGCTAGAAAAGGGCTTACGTGTCCTTCTTCTGGTCACAAGATGTTTTTCACATACTCCTTATCCTACTCCTTATCCTGGAATTTCCCTGTTTACACAATTCCAGTTCTCGGTGACCCTGACCGCGAACATCTTGCTGGTTATTTTTCAATTTCTTTTTATAGCTAAACACCAGCTGCTACACAAAATGGAGGCACTTCTGCTATCCCTGGTAATTACAGTTAAGGCTATACATTTCTCATTCCCCCATTTTCTTCTGGTTCCTTGAATGGAATCTTTCATTCAATGAAGACTGTCTCTTTATTTTTCACTTGCTGATATTGCTGGGTAAGTACTAAGGCTTGAACCACTGATAATCGGTCTTTTACAAACTGGACTAATTTATTAAGAAAACAAGGGCCAAAGGTGAGAATCAAAATGAGTATAATGAGTGGACCTGCTATGGTGGACAAGAGGGTTGCAAACCAAGGGGACTTATTGAACCAGCTTTCAAACCATTCTTGTTGGGAATGGAATTCCTTCTCTCTTTCTGCTAGTCTTTCCCTAAGTTTACTCATAGTTTCTCGTACAATTCCTGTCTGGTCTGCGTAAAAACAGCATTCCTCTTTTAAAGCAGCACATAAACCACCATCTTTTAAGAAAAGTAGGTCTAAACCTCTTCTATTTTGTAGTACCACTTCAGACAGGGATGTTAAAGACCTTTCTAAGGCCGTAATAGACTTTTCAATAGCTTTTAAATCTGCATTCATAGCAATCTGTAAATCCATTAATTTGTCATTTTGAAGTAGGGCAGTGGTTCCGGTACTGATTCCAGCAGCTATTCCTCCGACTCCCAACAATAAGGCCAAGGTTAGGGTAACAGGTTCTCTTGGGTATCTTTTTTTATTCTCATACAGCTCCAGGATACTTTCTGAACTATGGTAGGTAATTCTAGGCCAGAGTTGGATTAAAACACAGAAATCTGAGGTCTTATTGAAAATACTAGATTGCACACAGGGAGTCAGGCCAGTGCTGCAGGCCCAGTAGGCTCCGTTGGGGGCCATGAGGTAATAAGAGCCCCCATCCACGGTTAAAGTTTGACTACAGAGCTCCTGATGGGACTTTGGTACCTGACCAAGACATATTCCCTTCCCTGATACTTCTGGAAGGGTTAATTTATAATTAGGGGAAGACTGGCAGCGGGCAGGTGCATCAGTTTGATTGGAAACATTGGCAGTTAAAGCTAGTCCCTCGTAATACGGGGGATTGGAAACTAAACAGAGCCAGCAGTCCTTGGCTTGATCTGGTTTGGAGTAATTGAGGGCCTTATAAGCCCCTTTAACCAGTTCAATAAGTCTATCACCAGTCCTCAAATGATGGGATGAAGTAGTTGAGGGCGTCGAAGGGGAGGCTGAAGGTTTAGGTTTAGCGGGTTCTTTTGGGACAGATGGGTGACTAGGGGCTTTCTGGTCTGATAAGACTGGATTGGGCCCAACCGATAATGTTCGGGTTTCTATTTGGAGTTTGATTTTAAAAATAGCTCCCATATCATGTCCTCGCTTGTACCAGCGCAATCCCCATGTTCGACCTTCTGCCCATATACTCACAGGGATGGTTTTCCCTCTGCCCGAGAAGGTAATATTAAGAGGCATACAAGAGGCATTTTGTTTACAATTAGTGGCCCAGGGGCGTCCTTTTTTAACAATAATCCAATCCTGGGAGGTGTGAATCCAATAAGCGTCCCCCGTGGTTACACAGTCCCAGGCTGCACAATAATAAGACTCCACTTGACCACACCTTGCTTGTTTAGCCCGAGGACGGCCTTCCCGGGGGCACACATAGAATGCATTGGATGCCAGTTCTTCCCGTTTGTCGGGACTACAACATCCGAAAATGAGGCGGTTTGTTTGGGCAGTAGCCCAGGGATCAGGGCATTGGTCTTTGGGAAGGGTGGTTGAGGAATAAGTGCCTATATCCCATCCTCCTTCATCAATTCCAGCAACCAATTGACAAAAATCAGGAGTAAGGCTGGGCCACCAAGTGCCAGGAGTATGAATTTCGGTAGTTGACCAAACAACATCTCCTGTTTGGGATATTATTTGCCAAGTGATGGCTTTGGGAATATAGGGGTTATCAGAAGCCAAAAGGAAAGGAAATAGGCAAGAAAAGATTACAACCAAGAAAGTCTTATCTTTAAGGGGTTTGGGGTGCGCTGCAATTTCCATTCTGGGGTCTGGTCGGTGGAATTGTCCTGATCCTGACGAGCCGCTTTCACGTGGGAGGCGTGGACCCAGGCAGCGATCCCGTCTACTTTGAGAGCGGTGGGAGTTGTCAGTAGGACTGTGTATGGTCCTTTCCAGCGCGGTTCCAAATTCTTGGCTTGGTGTCGTCGCACCCACACGGAGTCTCCAATTTGGAAGGGATGCGGGACGATAGGCCTGTCTTGCTGCTCCCGATATGCCGCCGCCAGGGGTTTCCAGACTTCCTTCTGGACTATCTGAAGAGCCTGTAAATGAGCCTGGAGAGAGGGGCTATTAGCATAATCAGAAACATAAGGATGGAGGAAGTTTACAAGAGGTGGGGGTGCTCCATACATAATTTCAAAGGGAGTTAGCCCATGGGGGACCGGTGTGTTCCGGGCCCTATATAAGGCTAAGGGGAGTAGGGACACCCAATCCGCCAGTTGCTATGGCTAATTTAATTAAAGTCTCCTTTATGGTTCTATTCATTCTTTCTACCTGTCCTGAACTCTGGGGTCTGTAAGCACAATGCAACTTCCAATCAATCCCCAATAACTTGGCCACCAACTGACTTACCTTGGAGACAAATGCTGGCCCATTGTCCGTTCCTAGTACCTGGGGCATGCCATACCTGGGAAAAATTTCTTCCAGTAGTTTCTTAGTCACCACTCGGGCTGTTTCATGCTTGGTGGGGTAGGCTTCTACCCACCCAGAAAAAGTATCTATGAATACTAAGAGATATTTATAGCCATACTGTCCGGGTTTGATTTCTGTAAAATCAATTTCCCAATGAACACCTGGGCGGTGTCCTCTCACTCTGACTCCAAGTCCAATTTTGGCCCGCCCTGCGTTGACCCGAGCGCATGCAGAACACTGATCAGATACTCGCTGCAGGGCTTCATCTTTCCCCAAGAGATGGCCGAAGTTTTCTTGCCGGTCTATGAGGGTCTTCATTTTATTCTTGCTTAAGTGGGTTAAGGTGTGGAGATTAGAAATAAATTCAAAAGTCCACTTTTTAGGCCAAACTGTTTTCCCATCGAAAGTCCATTGTCCTTGTTTGGGGTCATAAGCCGCCCCCATTTTCTTAAGACACTCAATATCCTCTGGAGTGTATGGGAGTGGAGGAAGGTTGCAGAGGGACTTTTCTGTCATTGGGAGGACTTGCACTTGCGGAGTTCCCTGACCCTGGAGTGCAGCTTCCCGGGCCGCTTTGTCTGCTAGGCGGTTGCCTCTGGCCTCCATTGATTCCCCCTTTTGGTGGCCCGGGCAATGCATAATGCTCAGTCTTTTGGGCAAGAATAGTGCAGTCAACAGGGCTATAATTTCGGCTTTGTTCTTAATGTCCTTTCCCTCTGAGGTCAGTAAGCCCCTCCTTTTATAAATTTCTCCATGTATGTGAGCCGTAGCAAATGCATATCGGCTATCCGTGTAGATGTTGAGTCTCTTACCTTCAGCCATTTGGAGAGCCTTGGTCATGGCAATGAGTTCGGCTTTCTGAGCCGATGTCCCAGGAGGTAACCCTTCAGCCCAAATCACCTCAGTCTCGGTGGTGACAGCCGCTCCCGCCTTCCGTTCTCCATTCTCCAAAAAGCTGCTGCCGTCTGTGAACCAGGTGAAGTCTGCGTCTCGGAGGGGAAGATCTGTTAAGTCGGGCCGGGCCCCGTGGACTTCTGCAAGGATCTGTGAGCAGTCATGAAAGTCTACTTCCCCAGGCTGGGGTAGTAAGGTGGCTGGATTGAGGGTGGTCACCGGGCCGAATCGGATCCGTTCCTTATCTAGGAGCATGGCCTGGTAGTGGGTCATTCGGGCATTGGAAAGCCACCGATCAGGGGGCTGTTTTACCAGGGCCTCCACGGCGTGTGGGGCCAGTATTGTTGTTGGCTGCCCCATGGTCAATTTGCCAGAGTCTTTGATGAGGATGGCAATAGCTGCCACCATCCGGAGGCAGGGTGGCCAGCCAGAGCCACTGGATCTAATTTCTTAGAGAGGTAGGCCACTGGGCGTCTCCATGGGCCTAACTTCTGAGTCAAAACTCCCTTGGCATATCCTTGCCTTTCATCCACAAATAATTCAAAGGGCTTGGTTAGATCAGGCAGGCCTAAAGCTGGGGCCCGTAGCAGGGCTTCTTTTATCTGGTCGAATGCCAACTGCTGTTCCTGCTCCCACACATAGAGGGTTCCAGTTTTAGTAAGTGGGTATAGGGGTGCAGCCATTTCTGCAAATCCCGGAATCCACAGCCGGCAAAACCCAGCCGTGCCTAGAAATTCTCTCAATTGCTTGGGTCCTTTCGGGGCAGGAATATTCATAATAGCCTGCTTCTGTGCCTCTGTTAGCCACCTCTGCCCCTCCTTTACCAAGTACCCGAGGTAAGTTACTTGCCTTGAACAGAGTTGAGCCTTCTTAGCGGAGGCTCTGTATCCCAGGTCCCCCAGGGTCTGTAAAAGTCTCTTGGTTCCAGACTCACAGTCCTGCTCAGTCCTTGCTGCTAGTAGGAGGTCATCCACATACTGGAGGAGTATTAAATCAGGGTTCTGCACCCGAAAGCTGGCCAAGTCCCGGTGCAGCGCCTCATCAAACAGGGTAGGGCTGTTTTTGAATCCCTGGGGTAATCTAGTCCAAGTTAGCTGCCCCGAGATTCCCAGCTCGGGGTCCTTCCATTCAAAGGCAAAGAGAGGCTGGCTATTGGGATGCAGCTTCAGACAAAAGAACGCATCCTTTAAGTCTAGTACAGTATACCAGTTGTGCGTTGGAGGCAAGCCACTTAGTAAGTTATATGGATTTGGTAGTGTGGGGTGAATGTCCTCTACTCTTTTGTTAACTTCCCTTGGATCCTGCACTGGTCGATAATCATTAGTTCCAGGTTTCTTCACAGGCAGTAGGGGAGTATTCCATAGGGACTGGCAAGGCACCAGTATCCCTTGATCTAACAGTCTCTGGATGTGGGGCCTTATTCCCAACTTGGCTTCTTGTGACATTGGATATTGCTTTATGAAAACGGGAGTAGCGCCAGCTTTGAGCATAACGACAAGGGCGCTTGATGTTTAGCCAGTCCCATTCCCCCCGTTTCCGCCCATGCTTGGGGAAAAGCTTGTAGCCAAGAGGCGGGTGGAGTTTCCCCGATTACTTCTTTTTCATATATTCTATATTCATCTTCAGCATTGAGGGTGAGTACATATAAGGGCTGTCCTTGGGGGCCTGTTATGCTGGCCCCATTTCCCTCAAAATGAATTTGAGCTTTTAATTTTGTTAATAGATCTCTTCCCAAGAGGGGGTACGGGCAATCAGGAACATGCAAAAAGGAGTGGGTCACCTTACCCGTTGCCAATTGTATTTTCCGGTCAGTTGTCCACCGGTACCTTTTCCCTCCAGTGGCTCCTTGCACCCACGCAGATCTTCCACTCAGCGGGCCAGGAGAACGAGTCAACATGGAATGCTGGGCTCCGGTGTCTACTAAAAAGGTGACCGGCTGCCCCCCTACAGTCAATGTTATCCTAGGCTCAGGGGGGGGGCTCCTGGCCTGGACCCCCCTAATCGTCCAGGGTTAGGAGGGAGGCCTGAGGTTTAGGCTTTCGAATTCCCTTAGATTTCTTCGGGCAATCACGAGCCCAATGCCCTTTTTCCTTGCAATAGGCACATTGGTCTTTCTCAACTCCGCGGGGGCCCCGTCTGTCTCCTCCCTGTCTATCCTGTCGCTGTCCTGTCACTACTGCGGCCAGTAACTTACTCATCTCCTTACTTCTTTTTCGATCCCTAGCACTTTCTCTTTCCTCCGCCTCCTTTCTTAGTCGCTCATCTCTTTCCTCCTGAGTCTCCCGCTTGTTGTAAATACGCTCCGCTTCCCTGAGGAGTTCTTGGAGGGACAGGTTTTGCAAGTTATCATGTCTCTCCAGTTTCTTTCTAATGTCCGGTGCAGACTGCCATATGAAAGACATGGCAACATTAGTAGCCTGTCCAGGGTCCTCAGGGTCATATGGAGTGTACACTTGATATGCCTCCTTCAAACGCTCTAGAAAGGCTGCAGGAGACTCCTCACTTTTCTGGGTCACTTGCTTAACCTGAGCCAAATTGGTGGGGCGCCTGGAGGCCCCATGGAGACCCGCGATAAGCAACCGGCGATAAAGAATTAGATGGTTCCTACCTTCAGGAGTAGTAAAATCCCAATTAGGATGCTCTAGAGGAAAAGCAGCGTTTATCTCATTGGGCAACTGGGTGGGGCGCCCATTGTCACCCGGTACATTTTTCCGGGCTTCCAGGAACACGCGTTGTCTCTCTTCCGATGTCAGCAACGCCTGCAATAACTGTTGGCAATCATCCCAGGTGGGTTGGTGGGTCACTAGAATGGACTCAATCAGTGAGGTCATCTGGAGGGATCCTGACTGAAGGGGGGGTTGTTATTTTTCCAATTGTACAAATCTGAGGCAGAAAAAGGCCAGTATTGCAACTGATTATTGGCGCCCACCCTCAAGGGGAATGCCTGGGAAGACGAAGACACCTGATCGGTCTGGAGGTTGTGGCGCCCCCTCAATCTTCCTGCCACTGGGGAATGGATAGGGTCCCTGGGTGGGGGAACTTGCGGGAGTTCCTCTTCTACTTCCCGAGGAGGAGGTCCCTGCCCTTGGTAGGGAGGGGGTTCCTCTGTCATGAGGTCCACTAAAATTCCCTCATCTGGGGGTAGGACCTTGGGCTGTTTCTCAGGTTTCTTTCGTTCTTCAGGAACGAGGGTTGGGTATAGGGAGGACCGTGAAATAGGAGGAGGAGGAGGTGCTGGGGAAGGGTGAGGGGGAGAGGATAGGATAGGTGCGGAAGGGGTTACAGCAGACGTGAGTCCGGTAAGGAAAGGCTTTACCCAAGGGAAAGGGTCAGAGACCACGGCCTCCCAGGTAACAATATAGGGGACCTGGTCCGGATGGCCATGGGGTCCAGGTTCCATTATTTTAGATTTGACCTATAAAATAACAGACATGTCAAAAGTGCCATCTACTGGCCAGCCGACTTCAAAAGTTGGCCACTCAGAAGAACAGAAAGTCATCCATCTGTTTTTGCGGACTTCCACTGACAGATTGCTGGCCACGGTCCGCACATCCTTCCAATGCTGTAAAGTTAAACTTAAAGGGGTTGTCACAGTCTGTCCCATGTTAGTAGTCAGTTTAAGTCCCGTCACCATTAAGACAAGAAATAAAAATACACAACAGACAAAATACTTCACAATGCGGCTTCGTTCCAAAACCGAAAGTGGACTGGTGTTTGGAAGAAACCCAGACGTTTCCCTTATCAGCTGGACTAAAGAGTCCTCAGACTGGGGCGAAGCCCCAAAAAGAGAAACCGACGGGTCAGAAATCTGACCCCAGATGCCTCAGGGACGTCTCCCAGGGCTGCGGTCGGGAGTCCGAGCTCGTCAGCTCCTCCACGGGTCCGCCAGAATACAGATTGACACGGCCGAGTCACAGATTTCAGAAATACTCTTAACATAAGACAAGACACACAAAAGACAACAGAAATTTGCTGGCCAGCTTACCTCCCGGAGGTGGGTCGGTGGTCCCTGGGTGGGGGTCTCCTATCCCGGACGAGCCCCCAATTGTAAGACCCCCCCGACTCAACGGGACGTCTACAGAAGGAGACCCTTCCCAAGGAACAACGAGACCACGCAGTCGGATGCAAACAGCAAGAGGTTTATTCGGGTACACGGGCGCCCGGGGCGACAAAGTCTCCTAGAAGACTTGCACGCCGAAGCTTGGGGAAGGGGAGTATTTATGGGTAGCAGAAGCACGGTTACAGAAGCAGAAGCATGGTTACAGTGTAGGGATTGGTTAATTCAAATAAGGCTGGGGGTTTACTCTGGGCAGAAGTGGAATTTTCCTTTTTGGCTAGAAAAGGGCTTACGTGTCCTTCTTCTGGTCACAAGATGTTTTTCACATACTCCTTATCCTACTCCTTATCCTGGAATTTCCCTGTTTACACAATTCCAGTTCTCGGTGACCCTGACCGCGAACATCTTGCTGGTTATTTTTCAATTTCTTTTTATAGCTAAACACCAGCTGCTACACAAAATGGAGGCACTTCTGCTATCCCTGGTAATTACAGTTAAGGCTATACATTTCTCAATGGAACTGAACCAAGAAGCAAGCAGCTCTGGATCAGGAGTGGTGGAGCATCTACATGGGCTGTTGCTTGGGTCCTGCTTCGTAAACATTTGTCATTGCTGATGTAAAGTCATTGCTGTGTCACAAACGCAAATCCTCCACTTACTGTCCTTCTAACCAGATTTGCAATGGCAGTCTCAGCATTCAACACTGCACCCAGGTTCATTCAGTTCTCTGGGACTGCTAGCAGTTATTTTAGGCACATGCTTACTAACAGGAAAGCATGTTCAAAGGATGCAACCATGTGACTCGAAACCATTTCTTTAATCACTTAATCAGTATAATAGCATTTTCTGGGTTTTGTTACACATTCCAGTCGTGTGTGTGTGTGTGTGTGTGTGTGTGTGTGTGTGTGTGTGTGTGTTCCTGCTTGAACTCAGAGCTACCCACTCCGACTGAGCTTTTTCTGCTCAAGCCTGGCACTCCACCACTTGAGCCACAGATCCCCTTATAGCTTTTTGCTGGTTAACTGAAGATAAAAGTCTCTTAGGATTTGTCTGCCCAGATGAGCTTTGAATCCGTATTTTTCAGATCTCAGCCTTCTGAGTGCCTAAGATTGTAGGCATGAGCTACTGGTACCAGGCTTGCTTTTAACATTTTTATACTTTCTTTGATCATTACCTCAGTATTGTGCTTTCTATCTAGCCAAATCTCTTATTTTATTCCTTTTTGTTTCCTTTTTAAATTCTGAGTTATATTGATGGAGTTTAAGGCATACACCCCAACCTTGGCTTTACAAAAAGAACAGAAACAGAAAGGTCATTCTCAATCTTCCCCGTGGAACAGGACAGAGGCTTAGGCAAGATTTTCTGACCTTTCTTAGAATAGGTGATGAGATCCTCATGTGACAGCTACCTGTTCCACCACGCTCAAAAACATCATCTCTGCAAACACAGGGACATCAAGTTGACCCCTACAGTGTCCACAGCTCACTTGCACTAAGGCAACGAGGCAGGTAGCCAAGAAATAGAAGAAAATATCTGACACACTGAGCTTTCTTAAAACCTACTAACAGGGAAGATCCACAAAAAGTATAGCAAGTACAACTGCAGCTTTGGGAAAGCCCGGTGGTAGCTGGCTAGACCTTGAACACTTTGTTCCCTTCCACACCTGTCCATAACAGGTAGAGAAGTTTTATAGGTGAGATGACATACACATTGGCACCATTCACTTGCTTTGTCCATGTTGGCCAAGATTCTGAGGAATGGTTGACTGTGTGCACATGCAGGAAAGTAGATAACACTAGTTTGGCAGTACCCAGTATTCTTCAAATATCATTTACCTGGGCATTCCAGTTCTGCCTTGCATGGCCTATTTTCATTGCTTCCTTGACTTGGCTAGGGCTCTGGAAACAGAAAAGAGGACTTTCAGGAAGATGGTCTCCAATGTTGTCCTTTCCACTAGGATTATACAGCTCTGAACAAACTGAGTTTGGCAACATGGCCACTTCCTCTTTGTCCAATTATATTTCCTCACAACTATTTTTCCCTTCATCAAACTGAGGAGCTAAAAAGTGCCCCCCATTCTGAGGCAGTAACCATCTTGCTGTTTATATAAACTATGAGTGACCCAAAAATGCACATAAATTAAAGAAACAGAATTGTGGTGCCCATAAGTCCCAGGAACTGACCTGTCTGCGTTAAAATTAATCAGAACTTGCACAAATTGCAGGGATGGCATTTGTTTTCTAAGCCATAAAATGACACTCAGCTAATTAGGACTCTACTGGCATGGGAACCTCCAGTCGCCCTGGAATGTCCCTAACCCCCCCCCCCCACCTTATCTTATTCAGACACCTAGTTGCTGTAAATATGTGGTTTTGGCCTTTATAAGCCCTGTAAAATTTCAGCTCGGGACCCTCCTCCTAAGCTCCGCTATGTGGTTATGAGGACAAAGCCCCAGCTGCAGCCCACCTGAATAAAGCCTTGCTTTTGCATTTCTGAACGTCTGACTCGCAGTGGTCTTCTTGGTGGTGGTCTCGCAACATGGGCATTACAAAACTTCTCATTAAAAGAGGTGTGGTGACTCACACATGTAATCCTAGCTACTCAGGAGGCTGAGATTTAAAGATCAAAGCCAGTCCAGGCACTAAAGTCTATGAGACTCTTATCTCCAATACCACCAGAAAACCAGAAGGGGCGCTGTGGTTCAAGCAGTAGGGCAGTGGTAACCTTGAGCTAAAGAAAGCTCAGGGACAACTCCCAGCCTCAGAGTTCAAGTCCCACTACTGACAAAAAAGAAAAGTTGCTTGCTCATTTGGGGGAATACCTGTAATACTGGCTACTCAGGAGGCTGAGATCTGAGGATCATTGCCTTTCCAGTCTTTCCAGTTTGGTCAGGAAAGTCCATGAGACACATCTCCAATTAACCACCAAAAAACCAGAAGTGGAACTCTAGCTTAAGTAGTAGAGTATTTATCCTTGAGCCAGAAAGCTCAGGGTCAACTCTCAGACAGCTCAAGGCTATCACTCTACCACGTTCAGCCACAGTTTCACTTCTGGTTTTTAAGTGGTTAATTGGAAATAAGAGTCTCATAGGAACTTTTCTGCCCAGGCTGGCTTCAAACTGGGATCCTTAGATCAAGCCTGAAGCAAAGATGATATGAAAGTTTATCAGATGAGAAGCATGGCTGAGAAAGACAGCACATGGCAGTTCAGCCTGTCTCTGCCATTTGGAACTGTCTTTTACTATCTTCTTTATTACGGAGGTTAGCCTTGGATTAATAGTGAGAATTAATCTTTAAAGATTGCCTTTTGATTGACAAGTCTTCCTTCCGTTTGCTGTAAAGTTGCACTGCCAAAGACTTAGTGCCTTATCCTATTTCCTTATTATTTTGTACTTTTCTACTTCCTCATTTTTTTGTAGTTCCTTACCTCCATTTCATTGTCTGACAGGTTTTGGTTTATCAGCTTCTCCTGCCATCTGCAAGATCTAGTGGCCAAAAAATTCCCTGACTGTCTGCTTTTCTAGTAACCTGTATCAACATGATAATGCACTATCCACATTGAAGTATTTGAAGGTATATGTGAAGATAATCCTAAAGATAGCTTGATTTACCAATCCCTTTTTCTATTTCCCAGTCTGACTGTGGCAAGTCCAGTGTTTCCATCATTTACCACATAGATGAGCTCATCCCCTGATTTTAAAAAGGACATCGGAGGCCAGGCACCTGAAATCTTAGCTACTAGGGAGGCTAAGATAGGAAGATTATTATAGTATGGGGCCAAACTGGGTGAAAATTTCACCAAATTCCATCTCCAGAAAGAACCTAAGTGTGGTGGTATGTTGTATGCCTATCTATCATTCTAGCAACATAGGAGACTAATGTCAGAAGGCTTGGGGTCCCAAGTACTAGAAATGACCTTCAAGGTGTCATGACAGAATGAAACCCAAGACTTGGAAATTACTTGGCAAGACAAGTTTTTTATTTCTGCCAAAGGATGTTCACCTGAAGCAAAAACCTTCATTCTTACACAGGCCAGCCCTGGCAAAAAGTTTATCACTTTCAGCTGGGCCTGGTGGCTAATACCTGTAATCCTAGCTACTCAGGTGGCTAAGATCTGAAGATCATGGTTCAAAGCCAGCCTCCACACTAAAAAGTCTGTGAGACTCTTATCTTCAATTAAGCACTAGAAAACCAGAAGTGGTGCTGTGGCTCAAGGGGTAGGGCAGTAGCCTTGAGCTACTCAGGGACAACACCCAGGCCTAGAGTTCAAGCCCCACAACTAACAAAAAAAATGTTTATCACATTTCATATGAGTAGAAGCAGTAGAGTGTTGTATGCATCCATTAACTCAGCTAGAGCAGGAAGACCAAAATAGAAGGATCACTGTCCATTCATAGTGCCTGGCAAAAAGTGAGATTCCGTCTCAAAATAATGAGTGCAGATGAGAGCTGAGTTGAACAGCTTCTTCTTAAAGGCAGGCTGAATGCCGGGAAAGACACTATCTCACAATCTTTGAAAGGAAGGACATTTTTCATCTTGTCAATCTCCCTTCCCAATGGGGAAAGTTCCCATTCAGTTTCCTAAACTCAGCTTCTCCATACCAATTTCTGTATGGATGCTATGTTTTATCCTACTTCTACCTTAAGTGGGAATAATTCTGTTGTTGTTGCTGTTGTTTTTAACAAAGTGACCGCTTCATTGCCCTCTAGACCAAGCTTTAAAACAGTTCCCTTGCCTCTAGGCTGGTCTGTCTACTTACTGCATTTTACCAAAGAAGAGAGAGGGGGAGAGAGAGAGAGAGAGAGAGAGAGAGAGAGAGAGAGAGAGAGAGAGAGAGAGAGAGAGAGAGAGAGAGAGAAGCAAAAAAATGTCTAGCCCTGAGCTTTCTTTGGCATCTGTGTGCTAGCTATCTGGATTTCCCAAAGCAGTGCAAGGTATATAAGCCTTTGGTCTATTCTTCCTTTGTTCTCTGAACTGAGACTTTACTCCCAAGCAGATTTTCTTCCCAGATTAAACCAGGAGAGGCTTTTTCCCCCCTTTGTGTAGATGATTCGAGCTGATAATTTGCATCTACAAAAGCGACTAAGAAATATTGAATGTCTGTGACTTCTGCGGAAGATGCTATAAAGGGGTTCCATACTTGAGTCTCTCCTCTCCTCTCAGGGAGACATGGCCTGCAATATAAATGCCAACCCCAAGGCTAAATTTTCAGGGCTGAGTTTATTATAATTCTGTCTCTGGGTAGCTCTTTCTATGATGAAACAAGTTTTTATACCATCCGTTTTAAAACCAGCACTTCCTTCTACCTTCCTCCAAATCCAGATAATTTTGAAATAAATACATGGGATTTTAAAAATCCAGTATTGTACATCTAAGAAAAGTAGATCACACTTAAGCAGTGGATACACACACACACACACACACACACACACACACACAGAGAGAGAGAATAACAGAAAAGCAAAATAAGCTCTATGGTGGGTGTTCAATGAGAGTACAGTAACAAAGGTGACTGAAGATGAATACAGTCAAAGTAGTTTATTTGCATGTATGAAAATAGAACAATGAAACCTGCTTGAAGTTGTTTTCAGAGGAAATAGGGTTAGGGAGGGTGATAGTGGGCATCAAATCCATTGTACACATGTGGAAGTTGTCATAATAAGATCCTCCTTGTAGCATTGTTTGCTAATAAATAAAAAGAAGACAATAAAGACTGACTAACAATCTCCACTCAAAACACTGCTCCCTATAGATTTCCTTCAAAAAGTGAAGGATTTCTAAATGTGTAGCCTATTCTCAGTGAGGTAAAGTATCGCTTTCCCTTATGAAGCCAAAGTAGATTTTATCAGAGAAATAATATACCCAAAATGCACAGCACCTAAAATAAAATAAAGAGATGACAGAGATGAAAGGAAAGCTGGCACAAGGCAGAACAAATGGAAGGGAGGAAAGATCAAAGTTATACTACCAAAAAAAAATCATATCAAAAGCAAACAGATCATGGTTTGTGAGTGATCCTGGTGTTGGGGGATGGGCCAGGCTCCTATTTACCTGGGGAATCAAATTCCAAAGACAAAGGGAGCATGGGGGTGGAGAATTCTTTCAACTTGAATGAGCCAACAGCTTGCTATTGAACAATTCATGAGGTTCTTTTAGCCCCTGCATGTAGCACCTAATAATAACAGAGCCGCCATGACCAGAATACTCTGCTGATGTCTTCCAACATAGAAGGGAGCTCTAGAAAAGCTCAGGGTAATGGCCACATTACAGGGAAACCAGAAAGTATTAGCTTTGATTTCATTAAACTAATAATAGCCACAGGATTGCCAGTTACAGATGTATGGAATAAGAAGCTTGGTGCTACTGAATGCACTGGGCTGTCCATTCTGCTTCTCAGTTTGTGTCTGAGAATATTTACCATCTGGTGATAATCTTTTTTTTTAAAGACTAGGTAAAAACAAAAATTTTTCCAACTGAAAACATACGTTTGTCCATGTTCAAAAATTTCATGGAAAAATGAGTCAAGTATTATTGTAGTGGGTACTTAAAAAAAAGCATCGAATCCTCCTTTGGTCCTATGAATTAACTAAAAGCAAAGAGAAAGGCAAGGAATCCCAGTCTCCATTTTGAGTCTGTCTTTGTCTCAGTCATTCACCTTAATTCTACCTACTCAGAATGCTGAGATCTGGGGATTGGGATTTGAAACCAACCTGATTGGAAAAGTTTGCAAGATTTGTGGGATTTGTTCTATGTTTTGGTTTTTCCAGTCCTGGGGCTTGAACTCAGTGTCTGGGCACATAGTCCTTGAGTTTTCTCAAGGCTATCACTCTACCACTTGAGCCACAGCTCCACTTCCTACTTTTCTTGTCTATGCAGTACTGAGTAATCAAATCTAGGGATTCATGCATGCTAGGCAAGCACTCTGCTGCTAGGTCATTCTCCCAGCCCTATGAGATTCTTACATTCAATTAACTACCAAAAAAGAGCTGAAATTGAAGCTGTAGCTCAATTAATAAAACGGTGACCTTGAGATAAAAAGCTGGGGAAGAATGTAAAGTCCAGAAGACAAACCCCTGTACGAGCACAAAAACAAACAAACAAATAAATAATATAAAAAGCAAATACATGTGATTGGAACCATAGCATATGATCCACATAGTGCAGGGGGAAATCAGGCAAGGTCTGTTTACTCATATTCCCCTTGGCTTCTCTCTGCATCTTCCTTCATGCTAGGTGTACCACAGAATCCTTTCTTGGAAAAGGCTTTATGGCCTTTTATCAACTGGAGACTGTCTTAGTGGTCAGCTTTTATAAAGAGATGTTGGAGAACATTGAAATATTTTTGGTCAAGTCTTATTATGTAGCCCAGACTAACCTTAAACTCATGATCCTCTTGCCTCAGGTTCTACTGTGCTGGAAATTACATGCCGAAAACTACTGTTAATATCTCTAAGTGCTATTGCTTCCTTTGGGGGATAGGAATTCCTGTCTCTTATGATATGCCTTTAGAAAGAAAAATTTTGGTTTATATGACTTGCCTAAGGAGGAAAACAACAGAAGGTCAGAAAAAGGTTTTCCCTTGAGGAAAGTCTTCCTTCCATTTAGTTCAGAGTAAAAAGGATGCCAACGTGTCATACTTTGGGACATGAATTTCTTCTCTTTCTTCCTTCCCCCCCCCTCCCTTGCTATCATCTTTTCTTCGTTCTTCTTTTTTTCACTCCTTCTATTGACTTGGGTATCATTTTCTTTCTTTCTTTCCTTTTTTCTTTCTTCCTTTCTCTTTCTTTCTTTCTTTCTTTCTTTCTTTCTTTCTTTCTTTCTTTCTTTCTTTCTTTCTTCTCTGTGTATGAAGCCCTGAGGAATCAAACTCAGGGCTCCACACATGCTAGGCAAGCACTCTACCACTAAGGTGCAACCATCACAAACTCCAAAGGATAAAAGTAATAAGAGAGTAGAGGATGGAAGGTTCAACCAGAAATCAGGAGCTGGAAGATGAAATATTGGTAAGTAACATAATATGTGACGATAATTTGTAACATACTTTGTGACAATAGTTTTATGGAAGAACATTAAACTGGGGTGGTTCAAATATCCTGGCAAATATCCTCTGTAAGCAAACTAAGACCTAAATCAAATATATTATCTGCAAATGATTAGAAAAACAAAACTTAAACCTATCAGAAACTATCAATTGCCATTAACCAGGGACTTTAACTGAGATGGTACAAATAAGGCTACACTTCTACTTTAACCAAATATTTCCTTTTTGTTGGTTTCTTATTTCCCTAGTGTTGACATAAAATAACAACTTTAAAGAAATAAGAAAATAGTTTATTGTGACCCCAAGATGAGAGACCATGTTCTGGAAACATGGACACAAGTTACCTGTCATGGTGCAATTTGTGGTGGAAAATTCTGTGAACTTTCATAGCCACAGAAGGAAAGGAGTCAGAAATCAATGTACTTACAAAATATATATGTGGAATCATCAGGTAGATGGGGAAGATGAGAAAATCTCTTCTGTGGGATTCAGAGATTATATTTATCGCCTTCTTATCTTAAAGGTCGCAAGGCTGGGGGACTATACCTTTATAGTGCATTGCAAATGGGGCTCCTACTTATTCCGAGGATACTAAGTCAGATATAGAAGCTGATAGTAAATGTCTTTTACAATTGACTTAGTTAGCCCAAGGTAACTTTGGCCTTTCATCTATAACATCAGAATATTCTACCCAGCCAGTGGCAAATAGTCTAGAGGCTCTTAGATGTAAATATGGCTTCTTGGCAGAATTTCAGCTCACACTTCATAAAAGCCTTTCCCTTGTACTCTGTCAGTCTCCAGAGCCTAGTCTATGAGTCACTGTTTACTAAAATAAACTTATGAAACATTTTAATAGGCTTTACTCAATTTTTTCCCAGTTCTGAAATTAAACTGCCTAAAATGAGTCTTCAGGCAAGTGTCTGAAAGCACGGAAGGAGAAAAAAAGCAAGCAGATTCATGATACTGATGCCGAGAAAGACTCATAACTGAGGACTGGGACCCCTTTAATGAGGTATAGATGCATCTGAAAACAAAGATATTATTGAAAGACTGTACAATAGTTGAGAGGAAGCAGAAGAGCTCAAACAGAAGCAGAAAAAACTTCTGTATGGGGCCTAGGCATAGGGACAACTTAAAGCTACCTTGAGGAGAATAAATGGAGGTTAAAAAAACACAGTCGATAGAGCCTTGAAAAGCTGTCCTTCCACCCTGTTATGTTAAAAAATTGAAAGAAAGCCAAAAACTATACCCCCCCACCCTCCAAAAAAATCAAGAGGGAGATTTTATGACCAGAAAAAAATGTTTCTATTCTGTTGATACATAGCTTATAAGTCTTTACCCTCATCCTTACAGCAACAACAAAAAAGCAGTTGTGATAGAACCATCAGAGACTTGAGGCCACAGGGAAAATTCTAGCAAAATCTGCAGACAGGGAAGCCACAGCTTACTGGGAACAAAAACCTATGGGAAGAAGTCTGTGGGAACATTAACTTTTGATGAAGATTGGAGAACTGGATATTTAGTCTGAAGTGGTCCCCCTACGATTTCCATCAGTTTAGCTTTGAAAGCCTGACTGGACTCACAATGAGGATGACAGAAACATGCCTTCTGTCAGGGCAAGAGAAGAAGAAAAATGATCACTTTGAAACAAACTCAGAAAGTTCCATTCTTCACAAAGATCTCACAAAAGCATTCATTTTACCAGAGCTCTCCAGCTCTCTTCTCTCATATGATGACAGGCAGGGTAAAAAAGTAGTTTCTGAAGGTTAAAGCAAGGGATGCAGACCTATTTTATGAAAACCTGATATTCAATCATGAAATTATTGGATTATTTTTCTCTCCACAGTACCTTTCCATCACACCAAGAGAGTGTGATAACACTGTAATAACAGTGGAAGAGAGCTGAAAGAGATGGAAGACACAAGTTCCATTTAAGGAGTATTCAGGGAACCACAAAGATAAGAGGAATGACAGAACAAGAACAGTAGAAGCAATTGAAGAGATGACTTCTACAGCTTTTGAAAATCTTAAATACAGCCTGACCTCTTACCAGAAAACTACAAAGCCCCAAACTAAAGGTCCATTTGTTTCAGTTTTTATTACGCAATACATCATTTCTAGCCTTCAACAACAACAAAAAAATCACAAGGCAGGCTTTTCAAAAGGAAAAAAATGAGACAATCTAAAGAAGTAAAACAAGCATTAGAGGTAGATTTGGTTAATAGAACGATTTGGGGATTGTTAGTTTAACACATTTAAATAGTTACAATTACCATGTTAAAAGTTGTAGCGGAGGTAGGGCAGTAGAGGCTCAAGGCTGTAATCCTAATGACTCAGGAGGCTGTGATCTGAGGACTGTGGTTTGAAGTCAGCTGGAGCAGAAAGTGAGACACTTATCTCCAAATAATCACACAAAAAGCAGAAATGGTGCTGTGGCTCAACTGGTAGAACGCTGCTAGCTTTCAGCACAACAATGAGGCTTAGGGACAGCACCCTGAGTTCAACTTCCAAACCAGAAAGGAAAAAAAAAGAGTAAATGTTAGATTTTAAAAGATAACATTAGGGGATCCAAGTAGGGAAAGAGGAAATAAAACTATCCCTCTTTGCAGATGACATGATTCTGTATTTAAAGAATCCTATAGACTCTACTCCCAAGCTCCTTGAGCTGATTCAAAGCTTTGGAAGAGTAGCAGACTATAAAATTAACCCTCAAAAATCAACTGCCTTCCTTTACGCCAACAGTGAGAGGACCGAGGCAATAATCAGGAAAGAAACTCCTTTCACAATAGCCTCAAAGAAAATAAAGTACCTAGGAATTAGCTTAACTAAGAATGTAAAGGACCTTTTTGATGAAAACTTTAAAACCCTAAAAAAGGAAATTAAAGCAGAACTAAGGAAATGGAAAAACCTCCCATGCTCCTGGATTGGAAGAATCAACATTGTAAAAATGACAATCTTGCCAAGAGCTATCTACAAATTCAATGCAATACCCATCAATATCCCAATGTCATTCTTTAAAGAAATTGAAGAGGCAATCCAAAATTTCATATGGAATAATAAAAGACCCCGTATAGCAAAAACACTTCTTAGCAGAAAGAACAGCGCTGGAGGAATTTCAATCCCAAACTTTAGACTCTATTACAGAGCTATAATTATCAAAACAGCCTGGTACTGGCACAGGAACAGGCCTGAAGACCAATGGAATAGAACTGAGGACCCAGATATTAAACCACAGACCTGTGGCCACCTAATCTTTGACAAGGGAGCCAAAAAAATAGAATGGAAGAAAGACAGCCTCTTCAACAAGTTGTGCTGGCAGAACTGGTTAAGCACCTGCAGAAAACTAAAGTTGGATCCTTCTTTGTCACCTTGCACTAGAATTAACTCCAAATGGATCAAAGACCTGGAGGTAAAAGCTGACACACTGAAAACTTTACAGGAAGGAATAGGAGATAGACTAGGCCTCCTTGGCACAGTTCGAAACTTTCTTAATAAGGACCAAGAATCACAACAAATCAGAGAAAGGCTGGATAAGTGGGACTGCATTAAACTGCAGAGCTTTTGTATGGCAAAGGACATAGCTAGTAAACTAATCAGGAAGCCTACAGAGTGGGAGAAGATCTTCACCAACCAAACAACAGACAAAGGCCTCATATCTAAAATATATCAACAACTCAAAAAATTGAATCACTCCAAAACTAACCTCCAAAGTAACAACCATCCCATTAAAAAATGGGCCAAAGACTTAAAGAGAGTCTTCTCTGAAGAAGAAACAAAAATGGCATATAGACACATGAAGAAATGCTCAACATCTCTGGTCATAAAAGAAATGCAAATCAAAACAACTCTAAGATTCCACCTCACTCCTGTCAGAATGGCCTGGATCAGGAAAATGAATAACAACAGATGCTGGAGGGGATGTGGCCAGGAGGGATCACTACTACACTGTTGGTGGGAGTGCAAACTCGTTCAACCACTATGGAAAGCAGTGTGGCAGAGCCTCAAAAGGCTAAACATAGAACTCCCCTATGACCCAGCAATTCCACTACTTGGCATTTACCCAACCATCCAGAAACAAGGACATACTAAATCCACTAGCACAACAATGTTCATTGCAGCACTATTCACCATAGCAAAGATATGGAACCAACCTAGATGTCCCTCAGTTGATGAGTGGATCAACAAGTTGTGGTATTTGTACACAATGGAATTCTATGCTGCTGTCAGAAAGAATGACATCGCCCCATTTGTTAGGAAATGGAAAGACTTAGAAAAAATCATATTAAGTGAAGTAAGCCAGACTCAAAGGAATGGTTTCCCTCATTCGTCATAATCAGTAGAAACCTTGGGCTCTACTAGCAGAGATCTGCAATAGAGCAAAATCTTGATACATAAGGCCATATAATGTGAAGCTAATTGAAAGGACCTCCAGGATATTGAAACAAAAGCCATATAATGGATGATTGTTGTCCTTAATGTACTATGTTGTCTCTCATCTCCTTTGCTGTCCCTTGGTTATCTCATATTGGTATAGTATCTCACTTTGTTATCTGATATATTGAATTTATTTGTATTTGGATATTTGAAATTTGATAGGGAAGGGGGGAAAACCAAGACAGGTGTGGGGTGTGAAGGGGGGAGAGAAATGGGTACCAAGACATGTGAAAGGTTATCAATGTATGGGAATTAATGCACCTTCTATCTGGCAAATATCATGTAACCCTTTTACTAATTACAATAAAAAAAAAGATAACATTGTTTAGCCTAGTGGTAGAGTGCTTGCCTAGCATGCACAAAGACCCAGGTTCGATTCCTTGGTACTACATATACATAGAGAAAGCCAGAAATGGTGCTGTAGCTTAAGTGGTTAGAACTCTAGCATTGAGAAAGCCCAAGGACAGTGTTCAGGCCCTGAGTTCAAGGCCCAGGACTCCCAAAAAAATAGATAACATTATAATATATAAACATAATATAATTATATGAAATAAGATTGTAATGTATTGTAATATAACATTGTAATAATATATGAAGAATACCTTTGAAGGGCACTGAGGTACAGATCAGTGCTAGAGCACTTGGCTAGTATGCCCAAGGCCCTGGATTCAATCCCAAGCAGCCTCTAAAAAGGGTTTAACCACATAACTTCCAAGGAAAGAATCTTTAAGCCACTTTAAAGATATAATAAACAATTAGGCCCAGGTGGCTCACACATGCTTGTAACTCTTGCTACTCAGGAGGTTGAAATCTGTCGATTACAGTTTGAAGACACCTTGGGCAGAAAAGTCATTCTGGGATTCTTATCTCCATTAACCACTCAAAACCTGGAAGTGGGGCTATGGCCCGAGTGGTAGAACACTAGCTTTAAGCACAAAGAGGCTCAGGGACAGCACCCAAGTCCTGAGTTTAAGCCCCACAACTGACAAAAAATAATCCAATAAACATGTATTTCCGAAACTTAAGTACAAAGGAAAATAAATACTTATGAAATTTTCCAAGAACTGTGGAACAATTATAAAAAGTATATATGTGGAAAGTGAAGAAGACTAAAGATTAATAAGGGCTGATTATTTTCTGAAATCTTCATATAATATAAAGTATACAGCTAGATATACTATACAAACTGTCAGAAACAAGGCAAAAAACATCTTGATAAAAGCCACAATAAAGAAAAATCTAACCTATTGAGGAGTAATAAGAATTACAACAGACTTTCTGTTCAGAAACCATGCAAGCAAGAGGAGAATGAATATTTCAAGTATGGATACAGATGTAACTTTTGGAGTCACAATTTTTAAAATTAAGTAAATTGAGCCTGGCATCAGTAGCTCATGTTTATAATCCCAGCTATTTAGAGGGCTGAGATCTGAGGATCACGGTTCAAGACCAGCCCAAGCAGAAAAGTCCATCAAACTCTTATCTTCAATTAACTACCAAAAAGCAGAAATGGAACTCTGGCTCAAGGGTAGAGCACTAGCCTTGAGCAAAGAAAGCTGAAGGACAGTGCTTAGGCCCTGAGTTGAAGCCCTAGGACTGGTTCAAAGAGTTGGGTGATGGTGGCTCTTCAATCCTAGCCACTCAGATACTGAGATCTGAGAATTTGTCATTTAGAGCCAGCCCAGGCAGACAAATACACAAGACTCTTATCTCCAATTTACCAATAAAACGTGGAAGTGGAGGCCTGGCCAAGTGGCAGAGCACCAGCCTTGAATGAAAAAGCCGACACAGGAGGGGGAAGGAAGATGGCGCCGAGACAATATGGACGCTGCCTAGCTCTCTCTGACAAAAAGAGAGAACCAGGGAGTCCCACGAGCCAACTACCTAAAGAAATCCACAACAACAAACTCAAAAAGCAACGGAGAAGGACTCAAACCAGAAAAGAAATCCAGATAAAGCTCACATCCAACTTTCTCAAAGAATTCGGAACGCGAGGACCCCTCCCCCGCCTCTCGCCGCCGGATCCAAGCCGAGAAAGCCACGAAAAGCAGCAGCTGGCGCCGGACCAAGCCGCGAAAAGCGGCTTGAGCGGGTGCCGGCTCCACGCTGGGAAAGCGGCGGCTGGCACAGGCTCAAATCCACGAAAAGCGGCGGCAGTGGAGGGCGCCAGGCTGGGAGCCCAACGGCTGCAGAAACCAGCACAGAACCGGGCCAGCGAACGGTGGAAGCAGCGGAACCCAGATGCGGAACCAGAACAGCAAGCAGCGGAACCCAGACGCAGAACACAGGTGGCAGCGGAGACCCGAGGGGAGTGAAAGACTCCCCACCACCGTGGAGCACCCGCAGAGGCGTGAGTAATACAGCGCGTCCCCAAACACATCGGGAAAGCAGAGCGGTGCCAAGCAATAGAACTTAACTCAGACCCCAACACCCCGCCCGAGAAAGACTGGCAGGAGCAGGGGGGCAAGGAATTTAGAATCCTGTCCCTTCCCTCAACAGCCCCCTCCCTCAGGCCATTGACTGGAGATTGACAGTCGGGCTACCCATAAGACCCAGCACCCCACCAAGGGAGGCGGGGCTGTCCCAACTCCCACCCACCCAATGGGCTCAACCCCCAGCCCTCTGACTGGAAACTGACAAGTGGGCGGACCCTAAGACTCAGCACCCCACCAGGGGAGGCAGAGCTGTCCCAGCTCCCACCCGCCCACCAGGCTCCTCTCCCAGGCCACTGGATCTGGAGAGTGGAGGGCGTTGGGACCCGGCCTTACAACAGTGGGTAGGGGTGCGGGAAAATAGGAGCCAGCATCTGCCCCCCATCAATTCTTCAGCGGGGCATCCTCCAGCTGGAAACCCTGAGCAAGACACCACCGAGGGGCTCCCCACAGTCACAGACTCTGACAAAGCAGTGGAAACACAGCAGGGATCTGAAGGGCCGACCACCAGCCAAGCTCCCCTTCTGAGATCCAAAAAGGCGTGGCTCCGCCCTTGGAGCCCACGTCCCCAGCTGGGCCCCGCCCCTGGGAACAGAGGGGTCTCATGCTGGTCCTGCTGAGAGCCCCTGAAACTCTCAATCCCCAGACCCTTGGCTTGGGGCCGCCCCTGGAAGCAGCACAGGAAAACGTCCACCAATCACGCTCAGACTGAAGCTCGCAGATCCATCCCATGGTCCACTGTGAGGCCACTGGTTGGGCTAAGAGCTAGTCGTGCAGCAACACATAAGTTTTATTCTAATACTTTCCAAACTTTGTACTCAAATACGCTACCTACTTACCCCCTGACCTCTCTCATTCTATTTTTCTATCTCTGGACCTCTGCTCGTCTTTCAACCCTTATACTGCATGGATCTACACTTGATGGCTTTTGAGCAACACTGTATATCTAGGTGTTTAATTATTCTCTAGGCTCAGAGGGACTTAAAGACAATAGAGATTGGATTGAGAGGCTTATTGTTTTGGGTATAAATCACTTATCAGTGGATTATTAGACTGGTCGGTAACTGCACAAAAAGAAAGAGTGATAACACCAATCAAAACTTGTGAACATCTAGTGTCTGCCAGCTACAGAGGTCTAGGTTGGTTATATCTGAAAAACTATAATCGTGTTTAGTATTAATCTTGCTCCCATTTTCAAATGGGCAGAACAAGAAACTCAAGAAAAATGTCAAATCAAGAAACAACATTTCCCCACCCCCCTCACCCAATGTAAACTGCCAATGGAACAGTCACTGGCAAACCTAGAGGAGAGTCTTCCAAGTGCTGTACAAATGCAATTGATAAACATCATTAATGAAAAATGTGAAAATATAAAGAAAGAGATAAGGGAGGAAGCCATAGCTGAACAAGAGGAAACCATAAACAAGGTGATAAGTGAAAAAGAAGAAGCCATAAAGGAGGCCATAATAAAGGTTTTTCAAAGAAAGATGGATGAATTCATAGAATCCACAAATAAAAAGGTGACCGAACTCCAGCAAATGTTCAAAGAAAATAAAGCTACTGAGCTAACCACTCAAATGGAAATCAAGGAGCTAAAGAAATCCATACATGATCAAAAAGAAGAGATGCAAGGCATCAAAAATGAGCAATTAGAAGCAAGGGAGATGAAAATGAAGTAGATAGCTTTGATAGCAGGTTAGACAATGCAGAGGAGAGAATTTCCAGGGGTGAAGATAATTTAGTTATTATAGAGAAAGAACAGAAAATGAGTCAATCCAAATCTAGGAAAAATGAGAGAGCACTTCAGGAGGTCCAAGATACAATTAGGAAGACTAATTTAAGGCTAGTTGGTATTGAGGAGGGTCTGGAGAAAGAGGTCAATGGTATTGGAAATATACTTCAGGGAATCATCTCAGAGAGTTTCCCAAATATCCAGAAGGGCAGGCCGATCCAGATACAAGAAGCTTTCAGAACCCCAAACAGACCTGACCAGAAAAGAACATCCCACCACCACATCGTAATCCGAACTGGATCAATAGAAACCAAAAAAAGGATCCTAAAGGCAGCCAGGGAAAAGGGTTCAGTAACCTATAAAGGAAAACCAATCAGAATAACCCCAGATTTCTCAGCAGAGACCATGCAAGCAAGAAGTGACTGGAAGCATATATGTCATGCCCTTAAGTCAAATAACTACCAACCAAGAATACTGTACCCAGCTAAGCTCTCATTCATAACTGAGGGAACAATAAAAACATTCCATTCCAGGGAAAAGCTGCAACAATATGTCGCAACAAAACCAACACTACAGAGAATTCTCAAAGATGTTCTATACATAGAAAACCAAAGTAAATGCAATATAGGGAAAGAAATGGCACCTAAACAGCATACCATCTAAGGACCACAAGAACTGTCAAGACACAGGCCCAAATAAAAGCTTTTAAAAATGGTAGGACCTAATAAATATCTCTCAATCCTAACTCTCAATATCATGGACTTAACTCTCCAATTAAATGGCATAGGCTGTCTAGTTGGATCAAAAAGCAAGAGCCATCGTTCTGCTGTCTTCAACAGACACATCTTACCCAAAAAAACAATCATCTTTTGAAAGTGAGAGGTTGGAATAAACTCTATCAAGCTAACGGCCCCCATAAACAGGCTGGAGTTGCCATCCTCATATCAGATAAAATAGACTTCAAACCAAAATTAGTAAGAAAAGACAAAGAAGGTTACTACATACTACTAAAGGGATCTTTTCTCCAGGAAGATGTAACGATCCTAAATATTTACACACCCAATCCCAGAGCTCCAAACTTCATCAAGCAAACTTTACTTACACTGAAACCATACATAGATCGAAATACAGTGATTGTCGGTGACTTTAACACACCACACTCACCTATGGACAGATCAACAAGGCAAAAACTCAACAGAGAAACCTTAGAACTGAACAACTATATAGACCAACTAGATCTAACAGACATCTGCAGAATATTCCACCCAGCAACAACACACAATATACGTTTTTCTCAGCAGCACATGGAACATTTTCCAAAATAGATCACATCTTAGGCCATAAAACAAACCTGGACAGATTCAGAAACACAGAAATTATTCCATGCACACTCTCAGACCACAAAGGCATCAAACTGGAACTGAACACACATCTCCACCAACAAAAACCCTGTAACTCATGGAGACTGAACAACACATTGTTGAATCACCAATGGGTCATTGAAGAGATCAGAGCAGAAATCCAACAGTTTATGAAATTTAACAGTAAGGAGCACACAAAATAACAACTCCTTTGGGACACAGCAAAGGCAGTACTCAGAGGAAAATTTATAGCGCTGAGTGCCTACAACAACAAGTTGGAAAAATTGCAAACCAACAAGTTAATGTCTCACCTTAAGATCCTGGAAAAAGAGCAACAAACCAACCCTAATCCCAGTAGAAGAAAGCAAATTATTAAAATCAAAGCAGAATTAAATGATTTGGAATCCAAAAAAACTATAGAAAGAATCAACAAAACAAGGAGTTGGTTCTTTGAAAGAATTAACAAAATTGACAAGCCCTTAGCAAATCTTACCAAAAAAAGAAGAGAGCATATCGAAATAAACAAAATCGCAGCTGAAAATGGTAATATCACGACAGAAATTACCAAGATCCAGAATATCATGAGGGAATACTTCTCAAACCTTTATGCCAAGAAATTTGAGAATCTAGAAGAAATGGATGAATTTCTAGCCAATATTAACATACCCACACTGAACCAAGAAGAACTAAGCCAACTCAACAGGCCTATTTCAAGCTCTGAAATAGAAATGGCAATAAGAGAACTTCCACCTAAGAAAAGCCCAGGGCCAGATGGATTCACAGCTGAATTCTATAAGGTCTTCAAAGCAGAGCTCACACCAATACTCCTCAAGCTCTTCAAAGAAATTGAAAATGAAGGTTCCTTACCAAACTCATTCTATGAAGCCAGTATAACCCTCATCCCCAAACCAGACAGAGATTCATCAAAGAAAGAGAACTATAGACCTATATCTTTGATGAACATCGATGCAAAACTTCTCAACAAAATACTGGCCAACCGTCTACAACAACTCATCAAAAAAATTATACACTATGATCAAACTGGCTTCATCAGAGGGAGGCAAAGCTGGTTCAACATACACAAATCAATTAGTATAATTCAACACATCAACAGGAGCAAGGACAAAAATCACATGATTGTCTCAATAGACGCGGAAAAGGCATTTGACAAGATCCAACACCCCTTTATGTTAAAAGCTCTGGAGAAACTAGGAATCCATGGAACATTCCTCAATGTAATAAAGGCTGTGTATGACAAACCTACTGCTAGTATTACACTTAATGGTGAAAATCTAAAGCCATTCCCTCTAAAATCAGGAACGAGACAAGGATGCCCACTCTCTCCACTCCTCTTTAACATAGTACTAGAAATCCTAGCCAGTGCAATAAGGCAAGAAGCAAGCATAAAGGGGATCCAAGTAGGGAAAGAGGAAATAAAACTATCCCTCTTTGCAGATGACATGATTCTGTATTTAAAGAATCCTATAGACTCTACTCCCAAGCTCCTTGAGCTGATTCAAAGCTTTGGAAGAGTAGCAGGCTATAAAATCAACCCTCAAAAATCAACTGCCTTCCTTTACGCCAACAGTGAGAGGACCGAGGCAATAATCAGGAAAGAAACTCCTTTCACAATAGCCTCAAAGAAAATAAAGTACCTAGGAATTAGCTTAACTAAGAATGTAAAGGACCTTTTTGACGAAAACTTTAAAATCCTAAAAAAGGAAATTAAAGCAGAACTAAGGAAATGGAAAAACCTCCCATGCTCCTGGATTGGAAGAATCAACATTGTGAAAATGACAATCTTGCCAAGAGCTATCTACAAATTCAATGCAATACCCATCAACATCCCAATGTCATTCTTTAAAGAAATAGAAGAGGCAATCCAAAATTTCATATGGAATAATAAAAGACCCCGTATAGCAAAAACACTTCTTAGCAGAAAGAACAGCGCTGGAGGAATTTCAATTCCAAACTTTAGACTCTATTACAGAGCTATAATTCTCAAAACAGCTTGGTACTGGCACAGGAACAGGCCTGAAGACCAATGGAATAGAACTGAGGACCCAGATATTAAACCACAGACCTATGGCCACCTAATCTTTGACAAGGGAGCCAAAAAAATAGAATGGAAGAAAGACAGCCTCTTCAACAAGTTGTGCTGGCAGAACTGGTTAAGCACCTGCAGAAAACTAAAGTTGGATCCTTCTTTGTCACCTTGCACTAGAATTAACTCCAAATGGATCAAAGACCTGGAGGTAAAAGCTGACACACTGAAAACTTTACAGGAAGGAATAGAAGATACACTAGGCCTCCTTGGCACAGGTCGAACCTTTCTTAATAAGGACCAAGAATCACAACAAATCAGAGAAAGGCTGGATAAGTGGGACTGCATTAAACTGCAGAGCTTTTGTATGGCAAAGGACATAGCTAGTAAACTAATCAGGAAGCCTACAGAGTGGGAGAAGATCTTCACCAACCAAACAACAGACAAAGGCCTCATATCTAAAATATATCAACAACTCAAAAAATTGAATCACTCCAAAACTAACCTCCAAAGTAACAACCATCCCATTAAAAAATGGGCCAAAGACTTAAAGAGAGTCTTCTCTGAAGAAGAAACAAAAATGGCCTATAGACACATGAAGAAATGCTCAATATCTCTGGTCATAAAAGAAATGCAAATCAAAACAACTCTAAGATTCCACCTCACTCCTGTCAGAATGGCCAGGATCAGGAAAACGAATGACAACAGATGCTGGAGGGGATGTGGCCAGGAGGGATCACTACTACATTGTTGGTGGGAGTGCAAACTCGTTCAACCACTATGGAAAGCAGTGTGGCAAAGCCTCAAAAGGCTAAAGATAGAACTCCCCTATGACCCAGCAATTCCACTACTTGGCATTTACCCAACCATCCAGAAACAAGGGCATACTAAATCCACTAGCACAACAATGTTCATTGCAGCACTATTCACCATAGCAAAGATATGGAACCAACCTAGATGTCCCTCAGTTGATGAGTGGATCAACAAGTTGTGGTATTTGTACACAATGGAATTCTATGCTGCTGTCAGAAAGAATGACATCGCCCCATTTGTTAGGAAATGGAAAGACTTAGAAAAAATCATATTAAGTGAAGTAAGCCAGACTCAAAGGAATGGTTTCCCTCATTTGTCATAATCAGTAGAAACCTTGGGCTCTACTAGCAGAGATCTGCAATAGAGCAAAATCTTGATACATAAGGCCATATAATGTGAAGCTAATTGAAAGGACCTCCAGGATATTGAAACAAAAGCCATATAATGAATGATTGTTGTCCTTAATGTACTATGTTGTCTCTCATCTCCTTTGCTGTCCCTTGGTTATCTCATATTGGTATAGTATCTCACTTTGTTATCTGATATATTGAATTTATTTGTATTTGGATATTTGAAATTTGATAGGGAAGGGGGGAAAACCAAGACGGGTGTGGGGTGTGGTGGGGGGAGGGAAATGGGTACCAAGACATGTGAAAGGGTATCAATGTATGTGAATTAATGCACCTTCTATATGGCAAATATCATGTAACCCTTTTACTAATTACAATAAAAATAGACAAAAAAAAGAAAAAGCCGACACTGGAGTAGTTTTATTAATTTCATATAAACCATACTTCAAAATTAGAAAATTGTCAAGGATACAAAGAATTTTCAAGTGATAAAAGGATTAATTCTCATGAAGGTATAATCATGCTTAATGTCTACCTACTTAAAAAAAAAGCTTCAAAATACATGACACAAAAACTGCTAGAATTGCAGGGAGAAACAGATGAATTATAACTGGATACATGTATAGCCTTCTCCAGTAAACTGACATGTCCATCAGGCGGAAAATTAGATGAATGACACACCATCAGTCAACTGGATGTAATTGACATTTCTAAAATAGTTCATCTAACAACAACAACAACAATAGAATACACTTTCATGATTTCACACAGAATATTCCTAAATACAGATCATAAAATTCACTTCAACATATTGAAGACAATTGGAAGTATGCTTTCAGATCACAAAGTAATTAAACTAGAAAACACTAACAGAGAGGTAGTTAGGGGGAAAAAAAAACCTCAAAATATTTGAATGGTAAGCAATAAATGTATGAGTAGAAAATTGGCTAAAGAAGTCTTTAGAGAATATTTTAAATCATGTTGGACTAAATAAAAGCAAGAAAGAACTGGGATCTTTAGACAACATCCCATCTCCACAAAGCCCAGCAAGTGCTCTTTTTTCCTTTGCCCTAGAAAAGGGGAATGTACTTACTAGAGATCTCACTATGAATTCTGGACTCAAGGAAGCCAGATAGAGTTAAAGGTGCTGACTGGATAACGGTTACTAAGTAACACACGGTTAGAGCATGGCACTCATACTACTTCTAGCCCCCTGCTCCTACTTGTCTTACAGAACAACACAGACCAGGAATCTGCCCTGTAATGGATAGAATAATGGCCCAAAGATATCACATTCTAATTGACAAGAACTGTGCAATATGTTATGCCCCATGGAAAGAGGAAATTAAGATTGCTCCTGAATGCTGAATCATCACAATGTAACCATAAGCCTCCTCAGAGAGGTAGATGTGGGACTCTCAGGACCTGAGTGGTGCAGTGATTTCACTGCTCTTTGACCCCTCTTTGAAAATGGAAAGGGGACATGGCTAAGGAATGTAGGGTGTGGTGATCTGGATATGAAATATCCCCCAAAGGCTCCTCTATGAAAGGCCTAGTTTCCTTGTTGGTAGATGGAATCATGGAAAGGTTGTTGGGTCATACGCGCTCTTGTGGAATCATGGGTCAGCCCACTGATGGATTTACAATGTGATACCATTATTTGTAGGTTGTGGAAACCAGGAGGTCAGGCATGGTAAAAATAGGTTACCAAAGGCATGACAGAAAGGCATCACTTCTGCCTGGTCTCTGTCTATCATCTATCTATCTGTCTCTCCATTCCTCTCATAGCAGGAGGTGAGAAGCCTCCTCCTGTGTCAACCGTTTCTACCTCAAACCCAATCCAGAAACAATGGAGCCACTCAACCATAAAATGAAACCTCTGAAGCCCAGAGCCAAAAGACATCATTCCTCCTTCTTCCTGTAAATTGTTAATGTCACAGAGTTTTTGTTTTATTTTTTATTGTATTTTTTTAAGTTTAGTGATACATCAGGTAACCTTTAAAACCTAGAAAAGTAAGAAAAAACAGATTCTCTACTGTTTCTTGTCTTTAGGAAAATGAATGTGATCTCAATGACATTTTAGTTTGCTTCCATTGAGATATGTGGCCAGCTTCTCACTGCATTTTCAGGTTTTTTTACTGTGTGTTTTCAACTACACATTTACCAAAATTCAACATACAACAAGAGAAAATGAACACATCCCCTTTTTCAGACAGTATAGGCGTCCTTTCTGTCACTATCAACCAATTCAAGGGAAAATTGAAATTTAGAATTTCCTAAAGCATTTCTGTTTATCCTATAGTGAACGACCCCTCTCAGAAGTTGTGCTCACTGCTTGGCTCATGTGTGCAATCCTAGCTACTCAGGGGGCTGAGATCTGGGGATTGCAATGTGAACCAACCATGGGCAGGAAACTCCATGAGACTTATTTTTGATTAACCATCAAATAGCTGGAAGTGGAGCGGTGGCTCAAGGGGTAGAGTGCTAGCCTTGAACTAAAAAGCTCAGGAACAACACAAGGCCCTGAGTTCAATGACCAGGAATGGCACAAAAATACAAAACAAACAAAGGGATAAACAAAAAATATGCTTTCTTTCTCTTCCCAAACCCAGGGCAAAGTTTTATCTCAAGTTTCCTTATTTGCCAAACGACTAGATCTGTGAAAGAGGAACAGAATAGCCTTCAATCATCTTGGTGAACTTTCATTAACTAAGGAAGATTAGACTTATATCATAGAGGAAGGGAACAAAAATCAAAGAGCACACCTAGAAATCAAAGGAATTTTGTGCTAGGTCATTTTATGTTCTCAGGAATCATTCTAAAAATTAGTCTAAAATTAGTTGGTTATTCCTTGTAAGGTTACCTACATACCCCTTCCATTTTCCTTTCTCACATGAAGAGGGTATTTAAAGGATTCAATCACTTTTATCTTTCTAAAATGGAAATGCACATCAAAACATCAAAGATTCCATGTCATCCCAGTCAGAATGGCAAACATCAAGAAAACAACAAATGCTGCTGAGAATGGGGGAGCAGAGGCAAAGGAACCACACACACACATACACACACACACACACACACACACACACGCACGCACGCACGCACACACGTATATACATATATATCTGTGTATATTCATGCATATATGTATATAGAGAGATACTATGGAAATGTAAATTAGTACAGCCACTATGGAATTCGGTTTAAAGGTTCCTTAAGAAAACTAAAGATAGGGCCGGAAGTTTAGCCTAGTGGTAGATGGCTTGTTTAGCATGCACGAGGACTCGGGTTCGATTCCTCAATACCACATACATAGAAAAAAGCCAGAAATGGGGCTGTGGCTCAAGTGGTAGAGCACTAGCCTTGAGAAAACCCAAGGACAGTGCTCAGCCCCAGAGCTCAAGCATCAGGACTAGCAAAAAAAAAGAAGAGAGAGAGAGAGAGAGAGAGAGAGAGAGAGAGAGAGAGAGAGAGAGAGAGAGAAGAGAGAAAACTGAAGATAGAACTTCCATAGGATCCTGCTATACAATTCCTAGGCATGTATCCAAAGGTGTATAATCCATATACATCAACATATCCTTGAGATATATTCACAATAGCTAAATTACAAAGCCATGTAGACAAAGGAAACACAGTATGTATATATATACAACATTCAAAAAGACTAAAAGTATTCTTATCAGATATATAAACAGTATTTCTTCTTTTTCATTTAATTTTATTGTCAGGGTGATGTACAGAGGGGTTACAGTTACATAAGTAAGGTAATGAGTACATTTCTTGATGCACAACATTATCCCTCCCATGTATACACAATATTTATATAGAGAATAAAGTTATGTCATTTTCAGGAAAATGAATGGATTGGAGATAAACCTGTTAAACCAAGTAAGCCAGATTTAGCAAGTGAAATATCGCATGTTTTCTCTCATATGTACAATGTAGTCCTTAAACATGGAGAAGGGGCCAGGTTCTGGTGGCTCATGCCTATAATTCTAGCTCCTCATGAGGCTGAGATCTGGGGATCAAACTTGAAAGCCAGCCAGGCAGGAAAGTCCATATGACTTGTGCCTCCAACTAACCGCCAGCAAACCAGAAATGGTGCTATGGCTCAAAGTGATAGAGCCTTGAGCAAAAGAGCTCAGGGACAGTACCCAGGCCCTGAATTTAAGCCCTACAACTGAAAAAAAAAAAAGTTTAATGGGGCCGGGAGTTTAGCCTAGTGGTAGAGTGCTTGCATAGCATGCACAAAGATCCAAGTTCAATTCCTTGGTGCCACATACATAGAAAAAGCTGGAAGTGGTGCTGTGGCTCAAGTGGCAGATCCACTACCCAACCTTTAAAAGCCCAAGGACAATGCTCAGGGCCTGAGTTGAAGCCCCAGGACTGGCAGAAAAAGTAAAATAAAAAAGAGAACAGGAATGTAAAATATGTTCTGCTTGGAGTTGGTACTGGTTGGAAGGGAGAATAAACATAGTGCATGAGAGGATGAATATGATTGAAGTGTTCTATATACATGTATGAAAATTGAACAATGAAACCTGGTGACTTCATTTTTAGAAGAGAAGAGGTAGGAAGAGAGTGGGTAGAAGGAATGGATTTCAGCAGGGTAGATTGTATACATATAAGGAAAAAACTGTTTCCATCTGTGTCTCTCTCCATGCTCACCACCTCCCCATGTAACTATTTTTATTAGTTTCTAGTACTGTCTCATTATCACTTAATTAAATATAATATAAACTTTTTTTGTTGCAAGTTCTAGGGTTTGAGCTCAGAACCTGAGCACTATCCTTGGACTTTCTACAGGCTAGCACTTTACCATTTGAGCCACCACACCATTTCTGGCTTTTTCTATGTATGTGGTACCAAGAAATAGAACCCGTGTCTTCATGCATGCTAGGTAAGCACTCTACCATTAGGCCAAACTCCCGGACCTATAATATAAACTTTTGTATTGCTCTTACCAGTCAGAGATCTAAGCCAAAGAACTAATTTATTTGTAATTTGGGGAGGTATTGCCAAATTATCCTAAATAGGGATCCACACATTTTGCAACCACTCCAACAATAGATGAAAGTACCTATTTCTCTACAGTTTTGGTAACAAAAGACATGGTAAAAATTTTAAATTTTGTTAATGTAAAGAAATTTTTTTAAGTTATGTTCAATTTTACTTTGTATTCATCTGCTTATGAATGATATTTTACTTTTTCTGCTAAGATGCCTTTTTTTACACTTTGTCTTTATTTCTGTTGTGTTACTTTTGCTTTCGCTGTGTGTGTGTGAGTAAATGGAAAGAGGATTAGTACTTCTGACAAGTCTGGAAACCCATAGCTTTGGGGATCAAGGAAAGAAGTCAGCAGAATGGCTATAAGAGCGAGCGCCTCCTTTTCAGTAATAGTGGAGGAATAACATGAATGTGATTATTTTAAACTGTGAAAGTAAGTGTCATCACCAATAAGTACATATACTTACAATGGCCTTTTCTGAAAGTGGTAAAGAAGACATAAAGCAGGAAAGTCCACAAGACATTTGTATCCAATAAGCCACCAAAAAGCCAGAAGTGGAGCTATGGCTTAAGTGATAGCACACTAGCTGTGAGCCAAGAAGCTTAGGGACAGCACCCATGCCCTGAGTTCAAGCCCCAGGACTGGCAACACACACACACACACACACACACACACCTATTATTTTCTTCTTGTCATATTGGAAAATGCAAGTCAATGAAGAAACAGAGCAGAGGTAAATACAGACATATCATGAAGCCTCATTTCTGCATTGTTCTGAATTTCTCCACGAAACCCATGAGCTCAATCATAGCTTAATTCAAATTCTATCAGTTTCCTAGAGCTTCTACAACAAAGTTACCACCACCTAGGTGGCTGCAAACAGCATAAATTCATTCTTTCCTACTCTAGAGAACAGAAGCAAAGGCATCAGCAGGTCATTTTCTCTGCAGAGGTTCAGGGGGAGGACTTCTCATTTCTTTCTAGCTGCTCAGACGTTTGTGTGTGTCATTAACTTGTAGCCACTTCATCTCAGTTATTGTATGCCTTCTCTGTGTGTGCACTTTAGTGCAAACTTCAATTTTTTCCCCCCAGTCCTGGGCTTGAGCTTAGGGCCTGAGCACTATCCTTGGGCTTTCTCAAAACTAGAGCTCTACCACTTGAGTCACAGCACAACTGATGGCTATTTCTTTTCTTTTCTTTTTTTTAAGATTTTATGAACATTGATTTTTACATCATATTCCAAATGTCATGTTTAACAAACAAGTGTGTCAAGAAGGGATTCTCTATCTACAATCACTGGCACATAGATTTTAGAACATAATTAAAATAAAGCTGAAGGCTTGTATGTCATAGATACATATCAATGTATATAATATAGCATGTCTATAGAGTATATGTTCCATTATATATTTTTATGTCTATGTAGTTATGTTAGCTATGTTTATATATCCAAGAATAAAAGGGTAACAGCTTTTTTTTTGGCCCGGGCAAAAACTCAGGGCCTGAGCACGGTCCTTGCACATTTTTTGCTCAAGGCTAGAGCGCTGCCACTTGCTTTTTCTATGTATGTGGTACTGAGGAATCAAACCCTGGTCTTCATGCATGTTAGGCAAGCACTCTTACCACTAGGCCAAACTCCTGGCCCTGTATTTTCTTTTTTAATAAGGCTACAAGTCATTAAATTAGGGTGTACTCTAAGCTAGTATGATTTTATCCTGTTTGCAGCTACAAAGGTATCATCTATTTCAAAACAAGATCATATTCATGGGAATGAGGAACTGAGGGGTTCCTGGGGTTCACAAGTTCTTCAAGCTAATCACTCTGTTTGACATGCTTTTCCCTTTTCTTTCCTTCTAGACTTTAACTTAGCCTGCTTTCTGGAGCTAAATTAGGCTATTTTCAATAGTGTGACTGCTATAGGAAATAACCTCTTTTGAATATGCTCAACACAGACCCACTTGTCCCAGAAAAATCACATATTCCATTACACTAACCTAGTTCCTCCAAGCAGGAAGTCTCTGATATCCACTTATTGGATTTGATATCCAAATGACATCATAATACAGAAGAAATAATGATATGACTCAGTGTAGAGTTTAATATCCAAAAAGTAGGCTTTGATGTCCACACATACAACCAGCAAAAACCCAGGATCAACATGATTGTTCTCATCTCTAGAGCATTATTCTTTCCATTCTTTCAAGGCTAGGAAGCTCCATTTACACTGAGTGCTAGTGGCTTATGCCTGTAATCCACACTATTCATGAGGCTGAGATCTGAGGATCGGGTTCAAAGCCAGCTCAGGCGAAAAAATCTGTGAGATTCTTATCTGCAGTTGACCAGCAGAAAACCAGAAGTGTCTCAGTGGCTCAAAGTGGTAGAGCTCTGGCCTTCAGTAAGAGATCAGGGACAGTGCCCAGGCCCTGAATTCAAGCCCCACAACCACCACCACCAACAACAACAAAGAGTAAGAAAGAAAAGAAAGCTCCACTGTGGCCCAAATTCAATTCCATCACAAGGGTAATACTAGATTACATGGGAAGCTACATCTTCATTGCAATGGAAACTCCTGAGAAAAAATAAGAAAGAGAAATAAAATGAAGGGAAATGAAGGGAATAAAAGGAGGAGGGAGAAAATAGAAAAACACAATGTCCAATAAAATCTATTCATGACTGTTAAACAATCAGAAGGCGAAGAATAATCCTAAGGAAAAAGTGTCCCAGAACATCCCTAAAGATGAATGAAAAGCAAGCACAGGCATTTACCAGCATGCGCTTGGTGCTATTTCAGTCAGTGCATGAGTCATACGTGCCCAGTAGTGAGTTTCCCAGGCTTTCAAATGGAAGTAGACAGTACACAGCATTCATGTTAGAAGGGAGCGTTTTCTCCTGGTCATGAAGAGAATTCATTGTGTTATGATTAAGTCATGCTTGACCCACCTCAGGAATGTTTTCAGAGTGTCAGAATATTTAATTCTCAGAGACGTCTCCAGGGTTCAGAAAGGTCTGATCAGCATACTTACAAGGACCTTGTGATCTTAACAGGGTGTAAGACAAATCCCCCCCCCCCATTGTAGGCGGGCTGTTATTGTTAACGCAGCTGCACTTGGAAAAGACACCCACCTTTTCATTCTAAACATAGAACGAGAGTAATTAATAGAGCCTCATCACACTCAAAGAAAAATCTTGCCTGAAAGAAACAACTTCATATTAATATTGTTTCAGAACAACTTAGTTGTGTTTCACATGGAGCTTTGCACAACAATTTTAGACTAGAAATTGAAGCTTACTGTCAGCAATAAAAATGACATTTTCTCAACCTATCACACCCAGTAAACATAGATGCACAATTTCAAAAACATCACATAAGAATTACTCATGTGAATAGATTAAGCTTCTGATCAAATCTTTGCAGGGGGTAAAGGATACCACAATTCTCTGATGCCCAGGCTTTCTCAGATTCAATGTCTGAGAATTAGCAATTGCAGATCTAAACACATGCACTGAGCAGATTGGAGGCCCAGAGCCCCACTCTCACCACAGAGATTGCAACCAACACTTGACGACTGGGAAAGGCCGTGAGGCCATCTGTAGAAGAGAGGAAAATGTGCAAGGTGGCCATGGACTGTCCCCAGGGATTCAGAACTGCATATGAAATATACTGAAATATAATATTAATTGGGCATTGTTTTCATTCAAATATCACATTATAAAAACTGATCTTCCTCGAACCACTAACAAAACTTCACTTAGGGGAGAATTGGAGTTTAATACCAATTTATATTTTGCTTAGAAGAATTTCCTTAGACAATAATATACTTAAATAATAAGACCTAAAGAGAACACTAAGCAGAGTTCAAAAGTATTCTTGGTCTGCAGAATACTGGGAGACCCTGCATAGTAAAGCACAGGTCTTGTGCATGCAAGGATTCTATCCCCAGCACTGAAAAAAAAATATATATATATATGGAATCTCTCTCTCTTGCTCTAAGCACAACAGCTACACACCGAAATAAAGTCATCAAGGATCACAAAATAAACAAGGTTCACAAGATTTGCTGTTGGCTTTGCTAAACCATCATGACAAAATAACTCATTAGGCTAGAAGGTAAAATCGAAGGAAAGTTCTGTGAGCATGCAAATGTGGGGTGATGTTCAGGGTTTCAATATGAAGTAATCCTCAAAAGCTTGTGCATAGAAGGCTTTGGCCCTAGCTGGCTGATCCAATCATTGAGAGGTGATAGATAGAATCATTACTGGACAAAGGATTCATAATTTGATGTGATTATTTGGGAGTGGTAGAAACTTTCAGAAGTCACTGAAAGCTGGTGTCTTGTTCTAGACCTCTTTCTTACTCTGTGTCTTTTCAGGTTCTTGGATGCCATGAGATGAGCAGACTCTTCCACCTAATGCTGCCTCCAAGCTCTCCCTGTCATTGTATCTTGGTCATCTCTGACCCAAAGGTATGGAGCCAGATGACACCAGACTGAGTCGGAGACAAAATCAATCTGTTTTGCTTTCAGTTGTCTGCATAGGGATTTTCTAATTGATACAAAAGGTAGAACTAACACATGACATATAAAGAATCTTACCATGTCATATGTTCATGTGAGTAAAGGCCACCTTTGGACATTTAGTTGAAAGCAGTATGCTTGCTTACCTACACTAGACTTTTGTATTAGGAGAAGAAGGAACCAAGACAACCAGAGAATAATGAAAATCAATCTGGAGTGATAAGAAAGTAAGAAATTGAGGGAAAATTGAGGGAGATACCAAATGTGCTAAGGGACCAATTGTCTAAAGGGAAGCTCGGAGATAGAGCAGAAGATGGCACTTGCTTGCCTGCCATGGGACACACCACATGTCTACCTGCCCTCCCAAGATGTACAGTATCTCCCGTGCATGGATCTCTCCACTGAGAAACTCTCCCAGCACAGTTAGCCAGTGTCCAGTTCTGTCACCTGCAGATCATTGTTCTGGCCCTTGAGCTTTTCCAGAGCTGTGCACGAGGCCAGTCTCCATAGCTGCCTTTTCAAGAAGGAACTGGGGCTGTATCCAAGGACCACAAAGCTGCATCCTGGATCGTTATTTTAAATTCTAACTACCAAAGAGGAAAATGCTCAGAATAAATGTTCAGAAGGAAATAGAAATTGTTGTTTATCTCGTTATTCTCAGTCATAGGATGCTTAAGCAAGACAAAAATTTAGAGATAAGGAAATTGATATTCAGAGAAGTTTCATTTGGAGACAGCGTCTGGGTTTGTTACCATCCTCCTGCCTCAGCTTCTCATCTACCCCATTAGCTAACCATAGGCATCTGATACCATATTTAAATACTGTTAGGATTTTCAATCCTCTTTCTCTTTGGATTTCTTGATTTTAGTTTGTGTTTGTGTTTGTTTGTTTTTTGTCAATCCTGGGGCTTGAACTCAGGGTCTGGGCATTGTCCTTGAGCTTTCTCAAGGCTAAAGTCTATCACTTGAGCCACAGTACCACTTCTGGCTTTTTCTGTGGTGCCAAGGAACCTAAACCAGGGCTTTGTGCATGCTAGGCAAGCACTCCACCACTAGGCCATTCTTCTGGCCTTGGATTTCTTGATTTTAAGGAATGAAAAGTCAGTTGTCTTTCTACTTATTTGTAATAAGAGCTCACCCAAATTATACTTAGCTCTGTGCCCTTAATTCTTCCAGTAACTAGATTTGCAAATACATAGGCTCAAGCAGTGACCTGTTACGTGAACATATATTCCCTGAGGACATGGTGCATGTCCCCACCAGGATATTTACATCAGAACTGTTTAACTAGGTGCTTTGGCTTTGCCATAGGATACAATGAAATATGACATAAATCTACCTGAGGTGAAAACAATGTTAACCACCTACCAGGGACCACACGAGCACAGATGCAAGATGGCTGTGAGTAGGAAATACTCAGCAGGGCTGAGTGTTCACTCACAGCAAGAGACATGAGACTGCAAGACCCAGGCTCTTGTCCCCCAGCTATGGGATCTAAGATAAGGATCTAGTCTACTTCCTGTGGTAAAGGACCCACTGTCTATCCCATGGGGTACAAGTGAACACCACTAACGGACCCATGTCTGAACAGTGCTGAGAAGGGCTCACTTGGGTCTGACATGGTGATGGGTCCCAGAGAAGCCAAGGTCAGAGATATGTTCTATGATTTGTTTCCCTGTAGTGAACAAATCAGAGCTTGCCAGCCCTGATTGTTCTAATACAAGGTCTGTAGGACCACTGCAGGGGCGGGCAGCAAAGAGAACAGAGGCACAGAGATCCTTCCCTCACAGGCAAATTTGACATCTCTCGTTTCTCCACACACTATTTGAATAATCCCATTATTGCATCATTCACCCCAGTAGACCTAGAAGGAATGCAGTGACAAGGCAATCAAGTGATCTGTCTCTTGCCACATGTCCAGTAAGTGAAGGAAGCAGAAAGAGAAGCCCCATCTTTGACTTAGTAGGAAGGGCTCTACCAGGATCTCTGGCACAAGAGAACCCCAACCCAAACAAGCGAGAGCCAGATAATAATACCAACAGCAAGAAGGAGGCCTGGAAGTTTTTCTATTGGCCAATCGAGGAGTGAGCTTGTCCCCTGAGGAATGACCATGACCACAGGGCCCTGAGTCCAGAATGTGAACTCAGTCAGCAAATAGGAGGAACAGGGTTCTCACATGAACTGCTTTGGCATTAGAAGCTAGAAACTGACAACAAAATCCCTGCCATGAACCTCTCCAAGATAATGTTTCCCCAAAAAAATGGCTTCAGATTATCCACCTGCATTAATGTTTAACCTCAGTCCCACACATTATCTAATGTGTGTGCATTCACATATGCACTGGTGTCTGAACTCAAAACTTCACACTTGCTAAAATCAACACTTCACCACTTGAGCCATACCTACTTGCTTTAGTTATTTTTCAGATAGCTTTAGATTTCTTCTGAGGTAAACCTCATATCACAATCTTCCTATCTATGTTCTCCCACCCAACTGTACTACAGGTATGTGCCATCACACCCAGTTGTCCAGTAGCTGCATGTGTCAGTATCCCAGCCAAATGGATCCCAGCCTAAGTGGTCCACCCTGGATGACCAAGTATCCTGGTGAAGGAAGCTGGAAGATTCCCTTTGAAGGACCAACTTACCTTTGAGGGACCTACAGACCTGATCATTAGAAAGTACATAGATAAACAAATAACTTGGAGGCCAGGATTGAAATCATGTATTAATCGTTAGGTATAATGCATGGTTGATTGTCAAGAAATACCTTCTTTGATCTTTGATGCATTGCTGTTCATAAGCCAAAAAAATGTTAAAATTCATTGGAGTTCATTACTACAGGATACATTTTTTAAGTATATAAAAGTAGAACCCTCCTGAAGTCTATTTTGAGGAAGTCTGGTGTCAAGAATGGACTGCCATAGATAGAAGGTACCAAGAGGCAGACATCCCAGAGTCACATGCAGGGTGTCTTTACTGAGGATCTCCAATCAGAAGTAGAGTCAAAGAGGTAGGATGAGCCGAGAATCCCCCCAACTTCACTCAGCAAGGAGTTTAAAGTGGTCAGGACAAAGCGAACTTCAGTTACGCTTGAGTATGCCTGGTTTATCTCAAGGCAGCATTAAAAATATCAGGCACATTTTGGAGACTGATGGTACTAGAATCCAGTAGTAAAGCTGCACACATCACTGTAATGGTTTTGCTTATTGACAGTACCCTGGAAACTGTGGAAAACCAGGCCAGTGTTCCTCAGGGAGAACCATGGTAGTAAGAACTCAAGGTGGCTGCAGTCATGTCAAGCTGGGCCTGTCGAAAACCTGTGTGCAGTTATCATCATAATCCACAAAGGTCACTTTAAGCTTCTCATTCCCATAGGATAACCTTGTGGCCTCAATTAACTAGAGTAGTCTTTTTTATATAGTTTGGGCTTCTGGGAAAAACTAGTGGGGTTTCTTAATTTTCACCCCAAATATGAAGAGGATCCCACTTCTGGTAGTTTAATATGACCCTCAGCAATCCTGAGTTTTTTTATACCAGACATGTGTTAAAGTGAGTTATGTTCCTTTCTCAATGAACATAAATGCTGACATTTAAGATGGACGATTACAAACAAGCCAGGAAGTGTATACGCACTTGAATGCTCTTGAACCCCAAGCATATCTTTACCTTATGATGAGCTGGCTTAGAGAGGAATAAAATATGAAAAAGAAGTACAAATAAGGTCTAGAGTACAAATAAGGTCAGTGGTAAATGCTTGCTAACATCTATGGCTCACTTTACACACAAAGCTGTAGGTTCATTCCTCAGTAATAAGAGAGAGAGAGAGACACAGAGAGACAGAGAGACAGAGATTGAGGCAAAGAACATTTCAGTTCTTCATCTGGAAGAAACTGTAGAACAACTAGACCACAGATTTCAGACCACAGATTTCAGATAAACTCTGTTATTTACCATTGCTTAGTAACTCCATGAACAGTGGTTCAGGTTGAGGACCATTGAAAGCTTCAACACTTAAGAAAAAGTCATTCTTATCATAGGTATTATTTTACTTTTTCTCTTCTTGTGCATGTTTTTGTTTTTAATTTTATGAATCCTAAAAGTGGATATTATGACAGTATTTTTGTCGGATGGGAGTAAGATGTCTTTTCCTAATAAAATCAGTGTTTTTGACTGTTCTAAAAAAAATCAAAAATCAATGTTCCTCATCTAATTGCTTCAGTGTAGATTATTCTGCTTCAGGAGAAATAATACCAGAATAGAAATGTATCCATTTGAAAATAGCTAAAAACAAATAAACAAATAAATCCTGTCTTCCCAAAAAGATGATTTGCCAACCAATAGGTTGATTGTAATGTATTATAATTTAAAACAAAGTGTCTTTTGGTAGTAGGGTGCTGCCTAAGTTTAAAATTTCTAATAATAATAATAATGCAAAAAGTGATGTTGACTTTCTCCAAGTCCTTTCATTATAACATAGGACAATACATATTAGTTAATAGTTGTACGCCACCACCAAAACACCCATAAAGTAGTACTACATAGACCCAAATTAGGGATTGCAAGGCAATTACTCACTATTTTAATCACAATTGTCATTTATTATAGGAATTCCAAAAGTATAAAAATAAATTGGATAAAAATTTAGAGTGTGGCATATACACTACTTTTATTTTTTCACTATTAAATGATAACAGGTTTACAAAAGGTTGCAAAATCTGGTACAGATTTTTTCTGTACACACTTTTCTGTATTCACTCAGATTTCCCCTGATTCCAGTTAACCATCATACAGTATTCAAAATCAGAAAATCCAGCAATACAGTGCCTGCTTAGCATCACATGCCAGGCCCATGGTTGATCACCTGCTTTGCAAAAAATAAATCATGAAAATAAGACAAAAGCAATAAGAACATTCTAATAGTATTAAAGAACATATTTAGATTTTATCAGTTGCCCTACTAAGATTTTCTTTTTCTAGTCCAGAATGTGACCCAGACTGTAGTATTCATGTCTTCTTAGTTTCTTCCAATCTAGGACAGTTTGGGGGCTTTGGGATTTTATATTGTATCCATTTGGTTTTCATGACCAACAGTTTTGAAGAGCACTGCCCAGTTATATTGTGAGTGCCCTACAATTGTCATTGTGGTATAATAAAAACTGTGTGTGTTCTATGTCCATAGTGTCTGGCACTGAGCTCCTGAAATGCTTGGGACATTGCTGAGTGACTGGAAGGTTTTTTTCAGCTTCATAATGTGCACTGGTTGCCAGAAAAGAAGAGGGAGGAAGAGGAAAAGGGAGAGGAGGAAGAGGAAAAAGAAGAGGAAGAAGAGAATGGGGAAAGGAGAGGGAGAGGGAGAAGGACAGAAGGGGAGAAATGGGAGAGGGGGAGAAGGGAAGAAGGAAGGGAGGGAGGAGAACAACCATGTGCTTGAGCATATGCGTTCAGCCCCACCTCCAACCCCTTACTTGGAGATGGAGATTGAGTCCAGTTACCTATGGCCAATGATACAAACACACACACACACACACACACACACACACACTCCTTGAACAATGGTGCTTGGGGCACATTTTGGGTTAGTGTACATATACATGTGCTTAAGGACAGTGATACACACACAGAAAGCATGGAAGCTCTGAGCCCACTCTGTCCCAATGCCTTGCTCTAGGCATTTCTTCCATTTAGTCATTCTCAAGCTGTAACCTTTATAAGACGACTGGAATTACCAGTATGACACTTCCATGAGTTTGATGAATCACTATAGAGAATTATTAAACCAAAGTTTGAAGGGCAGATTACAGATGCCCACCAATTTGTTTTTAGGAGGCAGAAATACAGGTTCCTTGATGACTCTGAAGAATTACAGGACATGTCTGACACTATTATGCTTTAGAGCAAAAGCCCTAGCTCCAGGAGTCTTAGCAGATTAGACTCAGCCACAGTTCCTATATACCAATAGAAGCTGGGGAAAGGTGATTTAATCAATATGGCTATGTTGGGAAGAACAAATTAAAGGTTTTAGTGACTCTATGTCCATTTTCAAGGGGCTAACAAGAGCTTTAGAGGTCTATAGAAAAGGGAAATATAGGATTTGAGATGTCCATAGCTGACAGAGCACATAATCTTAGTCTGACTGGTGGTTATTTTGGTGCTGGTTCGGGAGATGCAGTTGCAGTCAACACTTGAAAGGGGGCAGTCCAGAACTCCTGCTCCAGGGTACAGCCTCCCATCATGAGTAACTGGTCTCATAGGGATGATTTCATCATGGGGTCATCTGCCCTGCAAGTCTTTACTGTCACTTGAGAGTAGCTTCAGGCACTTGTCATAGAGATGTTTATTCATGAGTCTTGCTGTTTCTAGAACGTAACCACAGAAGAGAGAGGAGGAGCTCCAAGAGGAAAAGGTTTAAGAGGCAAACAAAGAGCAGGAAAGGACAAACTAGAGTGAGGCCAGGCACGGAGGCCCTTCTTCAAAGTGGAACAACCGTCAGAGGTTAAAGCTCCTCACCCTGTATCTGTGCTGACTCCAAACAGCTGAATTGAAGGGAACTGTAGGCCACCTAGCATGTGCTAGAGAACTGGTACGGGAAAATTGCATGAAAGGTTACTTGAGGTATCTTCACGACAAATTTAGACGGTGCATTTTTGGCAAGAATGTCACGCAAGTGACTTAGAGCTTTTCTTAGCACTCAGGAGGCATATGATATTGACATGTCTCCTTATTGAGCCCTTACCTTGGACTACATGATGAAAGTGCTCATCAGATTTCTCCATTGTGACATTATATTTTCCCCAAACCCATTGTTTTAAAACACTTCAGATTATGGGAGCAAACATGAAGCTAGTATTTAAGTTCACCATGTTAAGGGGAATTTTTTTCCACTGTCATTATAATAAAATAGAAAAAGAAAGATAAATATTTTGATCATCAAATAAATTTGTGGGAAAAAATAAAACTCCTTATTGGTTTCAATAGAATCCAGCTTTGTTTTATCATGCATTAGATGGAATATGAACTCAGCTTCTACTGCCATGTCAAAAGTAACTGATGAATTTCCAGCGAAACTGGAGCAAATGTAAAAAATAAAAAAAGATTCTATTACACCCAATATATGTTCTTTAGCTATTAGTATATATTAATTTGAACAAAGGAAACTGTAGTTGACAATTACCCACATGAAATTATAGGCCAGTAGGGGTTCTTTTTGAAACATTATATATAAATTCTTCCAAATGACAGAAAAAAATAATAATTACTAGTCCTTTCTATTCTGAGATCCATATAAAATCAACAATTTTGTCAATGGGAAAAAAATCCATCTAATAACTGGAATTAATACTAGGATTGGCAATATTTGTTACAGGCAAGACATGTCTAAATATAAATAAGCTGTTTGGTGAGAACATTCATATGAGTTCATGTTTTTGTGTTAAGTGTATCTGATTGAGTCCAATTTTCTTGTTATGAGTTCTGAATTACTGTCAATGTCTGATTTTGTTTGAGAGTAGGTAGGTTAGGATGGCCTCTGCAGGCAGGCTACCAGAAAACAAAAACCTCCATAGGGGAGGAGCCCCCTCATTTCAGGGCCCCATGGTCTTTCTGTCACTCTGATAGTTTAAGGTCAAGCATGTCATCAGAAGTTTGGGAGTTACTTAAAAGTCTCTGCTTCTCTGTCTTATTCTTGTTACATGTTTTTACTTGGGTATTTTTTCTTGTCAGGTTTGTCTTTGATATTGGTACCAGTCCTAAATATGGATCCTTGTGGTTTTGGGGTGTGTGTGTGTGTGTGTGTGTGTGTGTGTGTGTGTGTGTGTGTGCATGCGTGCACATCTTTTTTATCTATTTGAATATTTCTGGGGAGTAAAAGTTTTGGCCCCACTTGGGGTAGGTCTAAGGCCTGGTATGACCCCACACACTTATTTGCAGTTGAGATGAGCTGAGGTCAGACAAGGCAGCTGCAGGCCTAGTCTAGTTTTCCTTTTCCTAACAACCTGGTGAAGTGACAGTCTGGAGACAGTTGGTGGCAGGATGCAGACTTTAGTCTTAGTTTCCCTAGGTTTAAGACTCCTCCCCCACCCAGCATTCATCTGCAAAAAGTATTATGGTAATATGTCTGACATCAGGAACAAGCTCTGGGAAAATAAATTCCAGCTAAGTTGCCTTGTTAGAAAGCTTTCTTTTAAAACTTGGTTGTCACCTGTAAGAGTAAGATTGAAAAAAAAAATCTCTTGAAAACTTCCGGAAAATGTACAGCCAATATTAATTTTGTGGGCTTTAAGATCTTTGAGTATGAATGTGTGTGTGAGTGGGTGTGACTGAACATGTTCAAGAATAAGTTGTCAGTATGCGGTGTAAAACACTGCATGACTTTATACTTGAAACACAAAGGCAATTGGGCAAATCTGTCTAAACTTCAAAAAATGATTAGGTTTGAATATTTACAATGTCTCAAAGGATTATTGCATTGTTTTAAAGAGGAACTGCTTAAAAGAATTTTTCTAAAGATTCTGAACTCTGCATTTAAAAAACTGATATTGTCATCTAGAGGAGCAAGAAAAAGTTAATTCTAAAACAACTAGAAGGATAGAAATAACAAAAATAAAATCAGAAATATCAGAGATTGAAATAAGATCTACTATAGACAAAATTGATAAATCAAAAAGTTGATTCTTTGAAAGAGTCAACAAAATAGACCCCTGGCAAGATTAATCAAAAAAAGGAAAGAGGAGACTCAAATAAACAAGATTAGAGACCCCACGGGAACAATCACAACTGATTCCCAAGAAATCCAATCCATAATGAATAGGCACTACCAGGGCCTATATTCAAAGAAACAAGAAAAACTAGTAGAAATGAATGATTTCTTAAATAAATATAGGCTACCCACACTGAACAATGATGAGGCAAACAAATTGAACAAACCAATCTCTTACAACGAAATTGTGAAAGCAATCAGGGAAATGCCAACCAAAAAGAGCCCAGGTCCAGATGGATTCACTGTGGAATTCTACAAGACATTTAAAGATGAAATAACACCTATACTCTTGAAACTCTTCCGAGAAATAGAAACAGAAGGAGCAATACCAAACTCATTTTATGAAGCTAATATTACTCTCATCCCCAAACCAGGGAAAGACCCAACAAAAAAAAGAAAACTACAGACCTATCTCTCTAATGAACACAGATGCAAAACTCCTCAATAAAATATTAGCCAACAGAATCCAGAAACAAATTAAAAAATCATACACTATGATCAAGTAGGCTTCATCCCACAGATGCAAGGCTGGTTTAACATTCACAAATCAATCAATGTAATACATCTCATCAATAGAGGTAAGGATAAGAATCATATGATAATTTCTCTGGACATGGAGAAGGCATTTGAGAAAATACAACATCCATTCATGTTGAAAGCACTAGAAAAAATAGGAATAAGAGGTAAATTCCTCAAAATAGTGAAAGCCATATATAAAAAACGTACAGCCAGTATTATACTAAATGGTGAAAGACTGGAACCATTCACCTTAAAATCAGGAACTAGACAGGGATGCCCACTCTCTCCACTCCTCTTCAATATAGTGCTAGAACCCTTAGCCTAGACATAATGTTTTATTTCATAATTTAATATGTTTCTATGACATACAAACCCTTAGCCTAATTTTGATTAAGTTCTAAATACTAAGTCCCAGTGATTGTAAATAGAGATTCCCTCCTTGAATACTTGTTTGTTAAAATTGTCATTTAAAATATGATGTAAAAATCAACGTTAATGAATTCTTTAATAAAAAAAATCTGATATTGTAATGCATAGAGCTATTTACATTGTAAACATTGTATCCTGTTTAGCACAGAGGCATTAGGAAATTTGGAATTTATTTCCTTGACTTAAAGTTTGGAGACAAGTATCAGAAAGTTAAATGTGAATTTGTTTATCAATGTTAGAAACTTTGCCTGTCTGTCTTTTAAAACTGTTAAGGTAATCAAATGCCAACAGAAAGGACCAGGAAAACTTAAGATAGCCCTGTGTGGCCATCTTTGGGGGTGAGAAGTGAACTGGCAAAGGTGCAGCTCTGGGTTCCCATGGTGGGCTGCAGTTCAGGCCTCGTCCTATACACCGACACAGTGGAGCTTAGGAGGAGGGCCCTGAGCTGAAATTTTACAGGGCTTATAAAGGCAAAGACCACAGAATTACAGCAACCAGGTGTTTGAGCAAGATAAAGTGGCACTTAGGGACATTCCAGGACGATTAGAGCTAATGGGAAGTTCCCAAGCCAGTTGAGTCCTGATTAGCTATCTGTGAAGTAGGGGTAGTTTGTGGCTTAGTAAATAATTCTGTACCTGGAATTTATGCAAGCTCTGGTTAATTTTAACACAGACAGGTCAGTTCCTGGAATTTATGGGCGCAACAATTCTGTTCCTTTAATTTATGTGTGCTTTGGGTCAGTCATAGTTTAATATAAACAACAAGATGGCTACTGCCTCAAAATGGAGGTACTTTAGCTCTTCATTCCCCCTCTGACTTATGGTACCTGAAGCACAATCCTGTGGTTCAGACCCAAAACTAAACTCCAACAGTTCTCTATCCGGAAGAGGTGTGTGCCTGCTTCGCTGTACCATTAGCTGTATAGCATTCAATCAGTCTTTCATGAATTGTACCAATCTATTTAGAATGCAAGGTCCTAATGCTAATAACAGAATAATAATTACCAAGGGTCCTAATAGAGTAGATGTTAGGGTAGTAAGCCGGGGGAGTAATTGAACCATTTTTGGTATCAATTGCTTTTCATTTCTTTTTTTCTCTCCTCCATTCCTTCTCGTATTTCATCCAGATTTTTAGTAACAATCCCAGACTAATCAGCATAGAAACAACATTCCTCTCCCAGAGCTTTACATAATCCTCCTTGCTGTAGGAACAGAAGGTCCAGGCCTCCCATGTTTTGCAGAGATACTGGGCCAAGGATTCCGTACACTTTTGTATATACCTGATCGAGGTTTCACCTTATCTAAATTAGCATCTATTTGCATCCTTACTTCTGAAAATCCCTGTTGTTGTAGGACTAAGGAAGCTGCACCTAATCCTGCTCCTGCAGTGCAAACCCTACATGGGTTGTGTTAGCTAATGCAGTAAGCGGCTCTCTTTTTGTTCTCTGACAGTTGAGCGCTGTTTGTTATTTCTTCATCTGAATCATATAATAGATTAGGGAGTAGGGTTACCATGGCACAAGATCCGTTAAACAAATGTAAGATTTCAGCTGAAATACATTGGGTCAAGCCTGTGGTATGGCAGAGCCAGAATACCCCTTTTTCTGAGGGCACTAGCCATTTATCCTTGGTTTCATTGATTACTGAGCAGTTATTCCAACTCTCAGGAGCATATATAGATTTGATGCATGTTATATTGGTCATGTGTAAGGGGTAAGTTTGTCCCCCCCCGATCCCCCCCTGCTCGATCTGGGTGGAATCCCCCCACCTGCATTTGCCTGGGGATGTTTCAGTGGAGTAATTCCTCTTCCATCCTAATGTCTCATAAAAAGGAGGTGCATGGGAAAGACATAGCCAACATGAGGTAGTAAGATGTGGGCAAGTTTGATTTAGCGCCTGAAATGCTAAGTGTACAGTTGACATAATGATCTCCTCGCCTTCTGATAATTCTGATAAGTCCTCTTTTTTGCATCAGGAGACATGTGACAAGGAAGAGGGAAGACATGGGATGCTTGAGACCTCCCATGTTTCACCATGATAGTCTTCGTCCAGGGCAAAGGAGTCAGCTGGTCTGGCGTGGGAGTAATGAATCTAAGCAGCAATGCCATCTACCTTGAGGGCGGTGGGCATCATCAGTAATACCATGTAGGGTCCCTTCCACCAAGTTTCCAAGGATTTGGTCTTCAGCCATATTGTAGTCCCATGCTGGTCGGGTCTCGGGAAAATAGACAGTGATCAGGGCAGGATCTGTGATGGGCGCTTGGATGGGGCCGGGCACAAGTCTCCGGGCCACTTCCTGGATACGATCTTTCTCCTCAGGGGTGAAGAGGACCTGCAAAACCTGGCTACAATCATCCCAAGTGGGCTGGTGTGTGAAAAGAATAGTTTCAAGCAAGCAAATTAAATCCTGGGGTTTCTCAGAAAAGGGGGCGTTTTGAGTATGCCAATTGGAAAGATCACTAGTAGCAAATGGCCAGTATTGGAACTGTTGTCAACCATCTGCATCCTCAGGACATATAGGGGGGAAGGGCAACAGAATTATGAGGAGGTGTAACTCCTTGGCACCTGCGAGTTGACTGGGCATGACCCTCTGGAGCGGAGAGCACAGCTGGAACCTTTTCATTTTCCTCAATGTCCTCCTCCTTTGCATTAGGTAGAGTTGACGGGGGTAGGGAGTATGGAGGGGGAAACATTTCCTCCTCTGTGCTTCCTCCCTGGAGGACAGGCGGGTGTGACTTCTCTTTTTTCTTGGTTTCTCTCTTGTCTCCTTTTTCTTCACCCTGTGTCTTTTGAACTTGGGGTAGGGGAAGAAGCAGGGGATGGAGTTGGTGGTAAGAAAGGCCTAACCCAAGCTGGTGCATCCCTGTTTACAAGTTCCCTCCAGGAGACTATATAGGGAACCTGGTCTGGATGACCCAAACCGGGGGTGTAGATTAGGCGTTGTGAAATTCTGATCTTACCTATGTCAAAGCTCCACTTGAGTGGCCAATTAGCTCCCTCAAAGGTGGGCCATTCTGACTTGCACAGGTGATCCACTTTTCCTTCTTAATGGCCACACTCTGATTGTGAGCTATCTCCTTAACCTCCTTCCAGTGAGCTAAGGTCAAGTCTAGGGGGCTGGATGAGACATTGCCCATGGCTATCAGTCTTGTCAGTCCACAAAGTAACAAGGGGTAAGACAATTCCAACAAAACAGAAAACACAATACACACAGGCCTGATATTTAAAAGTCTTACAAGATGGAGATCTCCCATGTTGGTCTGCTGACTCCTGTGGAGAAACAGGAGCAGACCCAAGATCAAGGTGGGTGGGTTGAGACTCAAGAGGCTCTCCCAGTCAGTTCCAGCCAAAACCCGAACTGACTCGTGCCCTACGAGTATCAAGGCAAGGTTCTAGGGGTCCCCCTTCAAGGAACTGGGACGTCTCCCAGTTCCTCCAGACCTGCCATACAAGCGCGTCCGCTTAGGCGCGGGTCGGAGCGGCTGTCCTCAAAATGAAAGGGAAACAGACAAACAGACAGATGACAGGACAAGACAAATTAACAGCACTGTTTTCTTACTTTCCGGATCTGGAGTCTGGAGGGCGGGGGGAGTCTCTGGGGGTATCCCGGATGAGCCCCCAACTGTAATGCCTATGCCTCAGACCACCACCAAGAAGACCACCGAGAACCAGACATTCTGAAATGCAAAACCAAGGCTTTATTCAGGTGGGGTGCAGCTTGTGCCTCGTCCTATACATCGATACAGCGGAGCTTAGGAAGAAGCCCTGAGCTGAAATTTTACAGGGCTTATAAAGGCAAAGATCACAGATTTACAGCAACCAGGTGTTTGAGCAAGATAAGGTTGGGGTTAGGGACATTCCAGGGTGATTAGAGCTAACGGGAAGTTCCCAAGCCAGTTGAGTCTTAATTAGCTATCTGGGGGTAGTTTTATGAATTAGAAAACAATGCTGTGCCTGGAATTTATGTGAGCTCTGGTTAATTTTAACACAGACATGTCAGTTCCTGGAATTCATGTGAGCAAAGATTCTGTTCCTTTAATTTATGTGCACTTTGGGTCACTCATGGTTTAGTATAAACATCAAGATGGCTACTGCCTCAAAATGGAGGTACGTTTTAGCTCCTCAAGGTGAATTGGCAAAGGTGCACCTCTGGGTTCCCATGGTGGGACAGGCCCTAGGGAGGGTCCACGCATGGTAAAAAAAAAAGATAAGCTGGCACAAGGGCTGTTCATCTAAACCCGGTCAGATGGACTGAATGGACCATCTTCATCCTGTCTCTTTTTCTTGCAGACTGACACTGGAAATCCAAAGGTAAAATGTGGGTGATGTGATTTAGTATTTCTTAAACTGCCCCCTAAAATGTATTGAGACAATGCCCTTGAGTCAGCTTGAAGAAGTTACAGAAGATGGATCTTCACCTTCCAACCCCCTCAAGATGAAGGGACCAGAGTCATTTTTGGAAAGTGAAACAGGATAAATTAGAGGCATGGGTAACAGTAGTAATAGATGTGCAAGAGTGGAGACTGCAATTGTGGGGAATGGCTACAGGTTCAAGTCTTCTATGCCTGCCTAGAAAATCCTACTTTCATTTAAAGGAAAAGTTGTCACCCTGGTAAATTGCTCTGGGGTCTCGGCCTTATACTGTCCTAAAAACCAGTGGGGTGCCGGCATGCAAAAACAAGTGTACTCGGGGAAAGAAACCAGGAAATTATGGGAAGAATTCACCAAAGTCAGGCCTTAGGTTAAGCTTCTCTAATCAGTCTGCGGGAATTTGGCGGCAACTCAGCAGGAAGTGTGATATCCCATTGGAGCTACTGAGAGACAAGGCTGCTGCTACACACCCTGTCCTGCCTCATTCCACCACCCCGCAGCTGCTTCCTGAGAGAACTGGAACAAAACCCTTGGTAGTGGGACATTCTATCTGTGCTAAGTTTAAAGTCCCCTAATGAAGTCATGGGAGAGAAAAGCTCAGGCAGAAATTCAGCTCTCTTACAGAGAAATCAATAGTTATGATTTCCTGTGAGTAGAAAATGAAGTAAGGAGGCTGCACCTAAGTAACTTTTGCAGCCATCCTGGTGACTTTGAATGGGTGAAGGGAATTTTCCATCCAGAGCTGAAGAGCCTAGAGGTGAGAGGTGCTAAATGTAAATGAGGGCTATAGTCAGATAAAGAAGAGAGGGAAAGGTTAGCAAAGAAAATCTTTGGAAAGCAATTGAAAACAGAAAAAAATGCCTTCTTATGAATAAGAGTCTGGAAAGAAATGTCTTAAATGTTCTAAAAAGGGAGGAAGACAAATCCTAGAGAGTTCCTGTATGTAGTAGATGGTATGAGCATGTCTTAAGGATGGAGCTTACAAGTAAAATTAGTATGTAATTGAGTTAGCCATAATACAATCTGGGTCAGGATTGGTACACTGATGTGTAACTATTTTTTGTGCCCACCTGAGGGATTGTTAAGCTTTGACGCATGCTTCCAAGTTGTGAGGGCCTTCTTGGGTGCAGAACTGGAGAGCACGCTGTATGCTCCTCCAAACCAAAGAATGCTGTCTGCCCAGGTCTGATAGTAATTGTTGACACACTCCCCCCCGCACCATGCATTATCTTTGATATTCAGAGGCAGCCCCAGGAGTTATTTGAAGGAAAACTTGGAAGCTGAACTAGCTGATAGTGATAACCATGATTCAATCCAGTCCTTACATGCCTTACAAGTTGATTTTGGGACCTGTTTGTTCATCAGCTGGTTTCCAGTAACGGGCTACTGGATTCATCATTCCTAGGTGGAGACAGCGTATGAGGATTTTGGACTTTCAGAACTCCAGAGAAATGGACTTTGAGGACTTGAACAGGCACCCTCACTTGACATTGAGATAACACAGATGCCAAAGAACAACTTAAAAGGCTTGCTGATGACCTTTGAGGGTCCAAGAATGTTGCTTATAATTATTATTTTTTGCCTATCTTGTATGGTAAAGATCTTGCAAATTCATTACTAAACCTTGCAGGTCAACTCCATAAAATCAAGCTCCAGTTGAATGGGCTTCCCCTGAGAGGAATCGCAGCCAGAGAGCCAGAGGGGATGCTACTCTGACCAACCTAGACAGGGCCTTCAGCTTGATCTGAAGAAGTTTCCATGACAGGTAAGGAAGAGTCAGTGAATCACCTAACCTAAGACAAGCAGATTCGCTTCTTTTAAAGTAAAGACGGGGGAGATATTGGGAGCCAAGTGTGGGGTCAGACTGACCTTGGACCTGCACTACTGATTAGAGCTAAGTACACAAAGAAATTAGCTGACATAAGAGCTACATCACCAATATTGTAAACATTTATGGTTTCATTGATTTATTGCTTTATGGATTTATTGATTTATGGTTTTGTCACTTTCTGCTTAACTGATCTGAGACTTGATTACCGTTTTGTACCAATGTACCCCTGACAGTTCCCTGGTTTTAAGAAAAGTAATAAGACTGGAACTAAAAATACACTGGGCTACAGTCTTTTTGTTTTGTTTTGTTTTTTGTTTTTTTTTCATATATTTTTTATTGTAATTAATAGAAGGGTTACATGATATTTGCCAGATAGAATGTGCATTAATTCACATACGATGTCTAAATTCTTTTTTTATTGTAATTAGTAAAAGGTTACATGATATTTGCCAGATAGACGGTGCATTGATTCACATACATTGATACCCTTTCACATGTCTTGGTACCCATTTCCCTCCCCCCCCACACCCCCCTCCCGTCTTGGTTTTCCCCCCTTCCCTGTCAAATTTCAAATATCCAAATACAAATAAATTCAATATATCAGATAACAAAGTGAGATACTATACCAATATGAGATAACCAAGGGACAGCAAAGGAGATGAGAGACAACATAGTACATTAAGGACAACAATCATTCATTATATGGCTTTTGTTTCAATATCCTAGAGGTCCTTTCAATTAGCTTCACATTATATGGCCTTATGTATCAAGATTTTGCTCTATTGCAGATCTCTGCTAGTAGAGCCCAAGGTTTCTACTGATTATGACGAATGAGGGAAACCATTGAGCCTAAGTTCCTTTGAGTCTGGCTTACTTCACTTAATATGATTTTTTCTAAGTCTTTCCATTTCCTAACAAATGGGGCGATGTCATTCTTTCTGACAGCAGCATAGAATTCCATTGTGTACAAATACCACAACTTGTTGATCCACTCATCAACTGTGGGACATCTAGGTTGGTTCCATATCTTTGCTATGGTGAATAGTGCTGCAGTGAACATTGTTGTGTTAGTGGATTTAGTATGTCCTTGTTTCTGGATGGTTGGGTAAATGCCAAGTAGTGGAATTGCTGGGTCATAGGGGAGTTCTATGTTTAGCCTTTTGAAGCTCTGCCACACTGCTTTCCATAGTGGTTGAACGAGTTTGCACTCCCACCAACAGTGTAGTAGTGATCCCTCCTGGCCACATCCCCTCCAGCATCTGTTGTTATTAGTTTTCCTGATCCTGGCCATTCTAACTGGAGTGAGGTGGAATCTTAGAGTTGTTTTGATTTGCATTTCTTTTATGACCAGAGATGTGGAGCATTTCTTCATGTGTCTATAGGCCATTTTTGTTTCTTCTTCAGAGAAGACTCTCTTTAAGTCTTTGGCCCATTTTTTAATGGGATGGTTGTTACTTTGGAGGTTAGTTTTGGAGTGATTCAATTTTTTGAGTTGTTGATATATTTTAGATATGAGGCCTTTGTGTGTTGTTTGGTTGGTGAAGATCTTCTCCCACTCTGTAGGCTTCCTGATTAGTTTACTAGCTATGTCCTTTGCCATACAAAAGCTCTGCAGTTTAATGCAGTTCCACTTATCCAGCCTTTCTCTGATTTGTTGTGATTCTTGGTCCTTATTAAGAAAGTTTCGAACTGTGCCAAGGAGGCCTAGTGTATCTCCTATTCCTTCCTGTAAAGTTTTCAGTGTGTCAGCTTTTACCTCCAGGTCTTTGATCCATTTGGAGTTAATTCTAGTGCAAGGTGACAAAGAAGGATCCAACTTTAGTTTTCTGCAGGTGCTTAACCAGTTCTGCCAGCACAACTTGTTGAAGAGGCTGTCTTTCTTCCATTCTATTTTTTTGGCTCCCTTGTCAAAGATTAGGCGGCCATAGGTCTGTGGTTTAATATCTGGGTCCTCAGTTCTATTCCATTGGTGTTCAGGCCTGTTCCTGTGCCAGTACCAAGCTGTTTTGAGAATTATAGCTCTGTAATAGAGTCTAAAGTTTGGAATTGAAATTCCTCCAGCGCTGTTCTTTCTGCTAAGAAGTGTTTTTGCTATATGGGGTCTTTTATTATTCCATATGAAATTTTGGATTGCCTCTTCTATTTCTTTAAAGAATGACATTGGGATATTGATGGGTATTGCATTGAATTTGTAGATAGCTCTTGGCAAGATTGTCATTTTCACAATGTTGATTCTTCCAATCCAGGAGCATGGGAGGTTTTTCCATTTCCTTAGTTCTGCTTTAATTTCCTTTTTTAGGATTTTAAAGTTTTCGTCAAAAAGGTCCTTTACATTCTTAGTTAAGCTAATTCCTAGGTACTTTATTTTCTTTGAGGCTATTGTGAAAGGAGTTTCTTTCCTGATTATTGCCTCGGTCCTCTCACTGTTGGTGTAAAGGAAGGCAGTTGATTTTTGAGGGTTGATTTTATAGCCTGCTACCCTTCCAAAGCTTTGAATCAGCTCAAGGAGCTTGGGAGTAGAGTCTATAGGATTCTTTAAATACAGAGTCATGTCATCTGCAAAGAGGGATAGTTCTATTTCCTCTTTCCCTACTTGGATCCCCTTATTGCACTGGCTAGGAATTCTAGTACTATGTTAAAGAGGAGTGGAGAGAGTGGGCATCCTTGTCTCGTTCCTGATTTTAGAGGGAATGGCTTTAGATTTTTCACCATTAAGTGTAATACTAGCAGTAGGTTTCTCATACACATGGGCTACAGTCTTAAGCTTACAGCCTTAGGCTACAGTCTTGAGCTGCTGACTTAAGCTGTAGACCTCCCAACCCCATCTGTTTCTTGTCTTTTTCTGTTCTCGTCTTCACCCCCTAAATCAGGAATCCCGACTTGTTGCCGGCTGGCTCCTGCAAGTAAATAGATAAAATTAAATATATTTCAATAATAATGTTAGGCCCTTAACATTGAAATGGGATTTAAAAGTATAATGATAATTATTAACACTATAAAATACTTATTTAAAAACAGAATATGAATTATTCATTTTCAAGAATACCAAGCATTCAGAAGAACAAAAACTCCATGAAAACAGTAAGAGAAATACAGTGTATCTGGAAGAAGCTACCACAAATGTCAATATTATATGGAGAATGTGTTCTCAGACCACAAATATCAATAACAAATCATATATAAATTGAATAATGTAAGATTTATTATATACTATCCAATCATTTTAGACAAAATCTCTTATGGAATCTATGTGGAAAAGGTGTCAACTATTACTAGATTTCTGGGTTTCAAAAAGGGAGATATAGGTGTAGATGAGTATTCTTGTGAGAGTTTGTTTCTACCTATAGAAAAAGACTCTTGTGTATTTGTGTGGGGTGTGTGTGGGAGGGTGTATGTGGATGTATGTGGGTCTGTGTGTGTGGTCATTACAGTGTGTCCACAGGAATAAATCCTGGTGTCTGATAATTCGAGGCAAGTTCCTAGGGAAGGAAATGGGACATAATGTTATCCAATTATTACTATGGCTCTATGACTCTAGTATAATTTGAAAGCAAGCATTGTGATGCTTCCAGAATCAGTAAATTTTTTCAGGATTTTTTCTCAAATTTATTTTAGGTTTTGTATGCTTCCACATGTTTTTAGGATTTTTCCTTATTCTATGAAGGATGTCATTGGAATTTTTTTTTTTTTGCCAGTCCTGGGTTTGAGCTCAGGGTCTGAGCACTGTTCTTGGACTTTCTCAAGGCTAGAGCTCTACCACTTGAGCCGCAGCACCACTTCTGGCTTTTTTTCTGTATATGTGGTAACTAGGAATTGAGCCAGGGTCTTCTTGATCATTGGAATTTTGATGAGGATTGTACTCAATCTGTAGATTGCTTTTGGCAATATATCCATTTTCACAATATTAATTCTGCCGAATCATGGACATGTGAGGTCATTGTGCCTTCTTCAATTTATTTCTTTGGTGCTTCATAATTTTGTGTTTCATAATTTATGTAGTTATAAAGGTCTTTTACCTCTTTGGTCAGGTGAATTTTAGGTTTGTTGTTGTAATTTTGAGGCTGCTATGAATGTGATTATTTATAGAATTTTTTCTTGGTGACTTTGTTGTTTGTGATAAGAAAAGCAATAGATTTTTACATGTTGATTTAATATCCTATTTTGCTGAAAGTGTTTATCAGATTTAAGAGTTTTGTTAGGAAATGGAAAGACTTAGAAAAAATCATATTAAGTGAAATAAGCCAGACTCAAAGGAACTTAGGCTCAATGGTTTCCCTCATTTGTCATAATCAGTAGAAACCTTGGGCTCTCCTAGCAGAGATTTGCAATAGAGCAAAACCTTGATACAAAAGGCCATATAGTAGGACGCTAAATGAAAGGATCTCTAGGATATAGAAACATAAGCCATATAATGAATGATTGTTGTTCTTAAGGTACTATGTTATCTCTCATCTCTTTTGCTGTCCCTTGGTTATCTCATATTGTTACAGTATCTTACTTTGTTACCTGATATATCAGATATATTTGTATTTGGTTATTTGAAATTGGATAGGGAAGGGGGGGAAACAAGATGAAGGGTAAGGGTGGGGGGGAGGGAAATGGGGACCAAGACATGTGAAAGGGTATCAATGTATGGGAATTAATGCACCATCTATCTGGCAAATATCACATAACCATTCTATTAATTACAATAATAAATATATGAAAAAACATCAAAAAAAAGAGTTTGATGGGAGCCAGGAGCAGTGGCTAATACCTGTAATCTTAGCTACTCAGGAGGCTGAGATCTGAGGATCACGGTTCAAAGTCAGCCAAGGCAGTAAAGTCCATAAGTCTCTTAGCTCCAATTAATCACCAGAGAACTGGAAGTGGTGCTATGGCTCAAAGGACAGGATGGTAGCCTTGAGCTGAAGAGCTCAGGGATAGACCCCAGGCCTAGAGTTCAAGCCCCACAACCTACCAAAAAAAAAAAAGACTAATGGGGAGCCTTTAGGACCTTTTAAGTGTAGGATTATATCATTAAAAAATAGGAATAATTTTATTTGTTATGTTTCATTCCCCCTATTTCTTTGTCTTGTATTATTTCTGTGACTAAGACTTCTAGCACAATATTCAATAAAAGTATAGGGTGGGCTCCTCTGTGTCTTTCCTGATTGTTGAGGAAATAATTATGATCAAGCATAGTCATTCTGTTCCTAGTTTCTTCAGGGAACTTATTATGAAGGGAAGTTGAATTTTTGTCATTTTTTTCATCTATTAGGAAAACCATGTGATATTTTTGTCTTTGATTCGATTTATGTGCCTGTTATAGTTATTTGTTTGTGTATACTGAACCATTCTTGCATCTATGAAATGAAATCTACTTTACCATGATATATGGTGTTAAATGTATTGCTGAATTCAGATTTAAAACATTTTATCAAGGATTATCAATTCATGTTTGTGTTAGACTTTTCATCACCATGACAAAAAAACTGAAAAATTTAAAGACAGAAAATTTTATTCTGGCTTATGGTTTCACAAGTTTCAATCCACACTATTTTGTCATAATAAAATCTCTGATTCTATTGACTTAGATCTTCTCCCCATTTTTTTTTCATTAGTTTGGTAAAGGGTTTGTTGATCTTGTTTATCTTTTTAAAGAGGAAACTCTTTGTTTCACTGATCCTTTGCAATGTTCTTGTAGGTTGTTTTGTTAACTTCTGACTTGATCATTATTAATTCTTTTCTTTTTCTAATTTAAAGTTCTTCTGATTCTTTTTGTTTTCTAGTATCCTAAGGACCCTCATTATGTTATTTATCTTCTTGTTGGTTATTTGAAGACAAGACTCTCAGATTTGTCTGTTCAGGGTGGCTCCAAATTGTGATTTTCAGATTTCAGCCTCCTGAGTAGCTAGGATTACAGGCATGAGACAACAACACCTCACAATGTTTTCATTTTTGCTTGTTTCTAGAAAATTTTTAACCTGCCCCTGATATCTTCACTTATTAACTGACTAAACTCTATGTATATGTACATTTAGAATAGGTCCTCATGCTGTTCCTTTCTATTTCTGTCCCAGGAATATCTGGTAAGATACAAACATCTTCAAATGTTTACCAAATACAAATATTTTTCTTGTATTTTTTTTCTGAGACTTGCATTGTGGGCTGAAATGTTTTGAAGAAGATTCCTTTGGCTGTTGAGAAGAATGCATATTTTGAAGATGTTCAGTGAATTAGGCTGTAGATGCTTGTTCTATGGTGACTTTTAATTCCAAACTTCGTTCTACGGTGACTTTTAATTCCAATTATTCATGAGTGGCATACTGAGGTCAACAGCTACTATTGTATCTGGCCTATCTGTCCCTTTAATGGCATGAAGTGTTTATTAATCTGGGTAAACCAACATTTTGTGTGCGTGTGTGTGCGTGTGTGTGTGTGTGTGTGCGCGCGTGCGTGCGTGCACGCGTGCATATGTCTGTCTGTCTGTCTGTCTCTGTCTGTCTCTGTCTGTCTTTCTGTCTGTCTGCCTACATGTTTGTGTCCCTCATATCAAGCTCCTTGCTGCTTTAGCTTCTTGATGAATCTGTGTCTTATTCTTTTCCCTTTCTTTGGTTATCTCTCTTAGTCTGGCTACCTCTCATCAAGTTACTATGGAAGAATGTCTCCAGATATAGGATTGCTCCTTATTTTTGGATCCTCTGACCCAAGTATCTTTTTCTTTCAAGACAGTACCTAGCTATGGCACGCGGGTTGCTACAGTATATTTGCCCTGCAGCACTAGCTTGCCTCTCAGGAGGATTCACTGTTATACTTCTCCATGTTGAGTTTAAGACTTGTGAGAACTGCAAAGTCTTCCTTGCAGGTTAAGAATATATCTGTTATCACCAGGGCTGGCCTGCTTAACTTGCAATGGTGGCTTTTGGTTCACCTGTCCCTAGGGAGCTTAGGTTGGGGACCCATGCCTTCCTTGCTCTAAATTGTCTTTCTAGTTTTGCATATTTTCTAGATGTCCTGTCACATTTTTTCTCATTCTCTCTGTGTTTCCTCTCCTTCTGTTCCTAGACTACAGTGTCCCCTTTGCTATTCTTCTCATTCACAGAATCACAGGAAGGAAACTTTTTATTTGTTGCTTTACCCTCTAGACATCTCATTTTCTTGGCATAGGGTTTCACTATGTAGTCCTGGCTGGCCTTGAACTCACAATCCTCTTGTCAACAGCCCTCAGAAGGTGAAATTATAGGTAAGTGACTAAAAAGTCAGCTGAAAAACTTTAAAGAAAGAGACATTTATGAGTTTTGGAAAAAATATTAAGAATATCAATTTGGCCAAGCACGTGGCTACTCAGGAGGCTGAGATCTGAGGATCAAGGTTCAAAGCCAGCTTGGGCACAAAGGGACCTGAGACTCTTACCTCCAATTAACTTCTAGAAAATGGGAAGTAGGGCTTGGCTCAAGGGTAAAGCAGTAGCCTTGAGCTGAAGAGGTCAGACAGCACCCAAGCCCAGAGTTCAAGCCCCACAATCTACAAAAAAAAGAAAGAAAGAAAGAAAGAAAATCAGTTTAAAGCTATTATAAGAAACAGGAAGAATTCAACATTCTGTAGAAATGATGTTAATGTTAGCTACATTTTCCTTTAACAAAAGCCTAAGGCATGATTTTTTTTCAAAGATATGACTTTAATAATTTACTTAGTATAGATTTGGTATATTACCTTTGATGAAATTGATATTAATGTGAAATAATTTGGGACAAAACTTCAATATACAAAATACATCAATGGAATTAACTTTTTTGAAATTAACTTGTTAAATTTGTTTTTGGAGATAGGGCCACACTATAGATATAACCAAATATAATATGGCCTTGAACTCAGTCTTCCTACCTGTGCATGCATGATATTGAAGTATCAAACTTATAATTGGAAATTGCTAGACAAGTACTATATCACTTGCCCAGAAATAATAAATTTTGAAAACAGAAACAGCAGTTATATTTAAGAAAAATGCATTTATATTAAACCAATCATAGTCTTTTGACATTGACAACAACTTTTCCATATAAGCACTGCTGATGAATGACAAAATTGTTTTCAGTTCAACTGAGATGCCAATCTAGGATCTAAAAGAAAAAAATTCAGCTCAAGAGTTTCTTTTTTCTGTACTAAATATATAAATAAAACATTTAAAAGTGATTTTTTAACTACTGAATGAATACATGCTTTCTCATTGTTTGAGATAGCAAATGTAACCTTAAGGAATTCTAGGAAATAATGTAACCCTTCTATTAATTACAATAAAAATATATGAAAAAAAAAGAATTCTAGGCAACATGAGCTAATGTAACTATCTCAAAACTAAGAACAAAATTGACCTGATATAGACAAGACTTCAGTTTATAAGGAAAGAAAATCTACGCTTCTATAGTACTCTTCTAGCTGTATTATTGCAATACATTTGTTATAATAATTTACTAGATGGACACATTTCCAATAACTTTTGTAGCCCATGGGATAAATTTAATATTGTGGTTACAATGCCAGTGGAATACTTTATAGCTCTACCATGCTAAGGTTTATTAAAGTTATATGATTCACAAAATAAAAGTCTATGAAAGTTAGAAGTATAGTTCATTAATAACGTTATTAAATCCTAGTGTAATCCCAGTTACTTCTTAACTATTCTAGGGAATTATTTTGATTTTAAAAATTATGTTTAAGGGGATGGGTAGAATTGGGAGAAATGAGGGATAATTATGAAAGGGCTAATATTGATCAAGATGCATTCTAGTTATAAACTAACATTTTTAAATGAAAGAAATGGATAAAATAAAAACTGCATGTCCCATTATAGCTTCAATGAATTATAGGTTTACATGGAATGATTTCAGGTCTTCTATAGTTATTATTATTAGAAACAATGCATCAAGGACTAGGAATGCCTTAGTGCTTGCCTAGCATGCATGAGACCCTGGGCTCAATCCCTTAGTACCACATAAACAAAAACTAAATAAAATTATTTTTAAAAAAACAAACAATATATTAATTTCTATAAAACATGAGGAAAGTTCATCATTTTCATAATTTATATACATACACTATATATATGTATGAATGCTAAAGCATAGTCTTGAACTGTTAAAAAATTCTCAGATGAATTAGTTGAAGTGTTTTTTGTGTGTTTTTTGTACTGTCTTCAAATATAATGGATTAATGTATCTTATATATAAAACAAAAACCTCTAAAAAATTCTCAAATAAATCAACAGTGAATCTATGTCAAAGATTTACTAAACTTATTAATACAGGCACTAGCAAAATGAGAAAACCCATTTCAAAAACAAGTTAAGAAAGTTGGATTTTTATAGCACATGCGGAGAAATCATGTTGAAATAACTTTGCTATGGGCCAGGAGTTTTGCCTAGTGGTAGAGTGCTTGCCTAGCATGCACCAAGACCCGGGTTCAATTCCTCAGTACCACATACATAGAACAAAACCTGAAGTGGTGCTGAAGCTCAAGTGGTCGAGCTCTAGCTTTGAGAAAGTCCAAGGATAGTGCGCAGGCCCTGAGCTCAAGCCCAGGACCAGCAAAAAGAAAGAAAGAAAGGGAGGGAGGGAAGGAAGGAGGGAGGGAGGGAGGGAGGGAGGGAGGGAGAGAGAGAGAGAGAGAGAGAGAGAGAGAGAGAGAGAGAGAGAGAGAGAGAGAGAGAGAGGAAAGAAAGAAAGAATAACTTTGCTATGTTAGATGAATATATGCAATAATTAAGATGCCTAAGCAAATACTGAGTCATAACCTTCAAAGTTATCATTCTCAAAAAAATAAGGAAAATAATGGCTGCAAATCAGCTTTGCAGAATTACAAGTTTTCTGTATTCTAATGAATTATATCAACAAGCTGCAGTTCCTTAAGTCAAGTGATCCTTATGTGGTCTTGTGGGAAAATATTGGTATTTACAATGTCTTATGGTTTATCCTATTTTCAAGTCTTAAATATACTTCATTAACAAGGAACAAGTAAAAATCCTATAGGCACATAGAGACAGGAGTCAGTGCTTGATTATATCAAAACCAAAGTCAAATAAATTCAAGCATACAGGAATGTGTGAGTCAGAGTTTTTGTCACTGTGTCAAAATGCCTAAGATAACATAATAGGGAGAAAACTTTATTTTGGCTCATAATTTCTAAGGTGGCATAATCCTTGGGCCCTCATGGCGATGGTCATTCTGCCCGTGGCAGAGGCTACTTACAGCATGGTGGGTAGGAAATGGAGAAAGGTGCCAGGTATAACCTTCAAAGACTCATACCCCCAGATACCCACCTTCACCTGAATGTTTTAGAACTTCCCCAAATGGTCACCATCAGAGACCAAACTTTCAATACATCATCTTGTCAGAAATACTTCATACTCAAACTAAAAGACTAAAGATTTTTAGCAACGATGTCACAGTAAATAAAAGAGAGAATCTGTCTCAGGACAAAACATTTTTTGTTTTATTCTTGCAAGTCCTGGGGCTTGAACTCAGGGCCTGGGCTTCTTAGCACTCTACCACTTGAGCCACAGCATCATTTTCTGTTTATGTGGTACTAAGGAATCAAACCCAGAACTTCATGTTTGCTAGGCAAATACTCTACCATTAAGCCGCATTCCCAGCCCAAAACATTGCTTTTAAAATCCCATTAAGTATCTTGGGCTCCTTGGACTCAGCTGTCCTAGATATAGACTTTCAAGCTGGCTTCACAGCTCACTTTATCTACCTCTTTTGTCATTCTACTGCAAGGAAATTTCGACTTCATCAATATAGACTGCAGTCATCTACCTGGTTCTGTCTAACCATTCAAAGGGCATCTCACACATTAAATCAAAAAGGAATGGAAACTTTCCATTTTTTGTGTGTTGCTTTTTATCATCACCAATTGTCAAAACTGATTTCCCTATTCTCAAGATAAGCATAAAAAGAAAAAAAATGGATTCGTTGCTTCTTGTCAGTATTTTATAAGCACCAACCTTATGCTCCAACTTTTCACTTCTGCCATTACACTTAATCTTCCCTTTAAGACAGACCAGTACTCTCATTGCCATGCAAGGAACTAAGTACCTGAACTTCAAGTAGTACTGACACCTTACCAGTGATCATAAATAAACAGGCTTGGATTAAAACTGAAAGCCTCAGATTCAACTTCTGGAGTTGATTTCTACTCGCTCAGCTCCATCCCTGACTTGGTGCTCAATCCAGGATTTTACTTTCTTATCCTAGACCTCTTGAACTGAGCACTGGTGACATTTTTCTTCAAGCAAGAGGCCATCCTATGCATTGTAGGATGCTTAGTGGTATCCCTAGCATCTATACACAATAGATGTTAACAGAAACCCCCATATGCATCTCTCCCCGTTCTAATCCTCCTGTCAGCCCCTGTGGAGATCCACTGTGTGTTTCAGTCTTTTAGAGTTTTACATCCTGTGGTTCCATTTTGGTTTGGATTCTGAGCCCTGAAAACCTGCTGTGCCTTTTTGTTGTTTTCCCCTGGACTTCCCCTAGGCCCTTTGCCTATAATAACTGACATCCTCACTAACCTTTCTCTGTCCTTGGACAGTGTTCAAATCCTCCTCACATCTGCTTCATTCTGTATGCTCACCCATCCAATCCGCCATGACCAGGAATGAAAATTGAATTGGCTGCCCAGGAATGATTTACTGGAAGCTCCTACCAATGTCTCCCATAACTGGATTAGCTATCTTGATTAATATGACCTGTCAGTTTGTTGGGAAGAAAGGGAATAGCCACTTAATGTATTTATTCACTTAATTTAACTGAATAATTTATTTAGATTCATTCACTGATTTAACTGATACTGGGACTGAGATTAAGTGTGTGGGGATTAAACAGTTAAACAGACCAAATGAGTCATGCATCTTGACTCAGTAGTTGGCAATGAAAACAAGACTCACTGAAAGCTGTTCAGTCATATGGGTCATGGGGATGAGGAAATGAAAGTGGATGGTTAAAATATTATTTATGCATGTGTGAAATACCACAGTAAAACTGTCTTAAATAATTAGTACTCACTAAAAAATGAATGACAGAATGTAGAAGAGATCATCCAAGATCTGGGGACTAGTGAGAGGGAGAGGTTGAATAAAGAGGGTGACTGTAGTCAAAAGACTTTCCATACAACTGTGAAAATGGAACAATGAAGCTTACAGAAACTGGTCTGGGCAAAGAAGAGAGGATGAGAGAGCATGACAGAGAGGGCAAGTCTAACCATGGTATACTGTCTACATATACACACCCATCAAAATGAAACCCCCTTGAACATCAAATTGATACTATTAAAAATGTTTTAAAATTCATATCCTTTATGCTTCAGAGACTGTAGCTCAGTTAGCAAATAATAAAAAATAATCACAATTTTTACAAACTGCTACTGGTTGTTGTTTTTTGCTGCGGAATATAGAAGATAAATTATTTCTTAAATTTCAAAAATTGTATGATGATGCATTTCAGGCTAGAGAGAGAATGTGAGAGAAAGAGGAGATCCATTCAATAGTACGTATACAGAGCATAGTATGATAAATGTGTGTCATTGTACATCCATGGTGGATTTCCTGTGTGATGAGGAAAGAATAAGAGAAGACAGACTAGAGGGTTCACTTCACACTAGATTTCTTAGGAAGCTCGTAAAAAGGATTTACTGTATTTTGATTAATCCATCTTTCATCCACCTTGAGTGTCTCCATGGCAACTGGATATTTGTTTCCCAAAGATGGGCTTTCAGACTGTGGAAGGTTCATTCAGCTCTGTACAAACCCCCCTGTATCCCTGAGAACTGTGTCTTTGAAATTCAGCATGCATAGACATCAGCTCCCAAAACCTGTCTCTGTGACTCACTCCAATGCCACTATCATTTTATCAATGACAACACATGATCGATCTTTGAGGCATTTTCTCAGTGCCAACACAGACATCTGTTTCTCTTCTATTCCTCAAAAACATTAAGTATTTTAAGCCTAGCCTAAAGGAGGCTAGTTATTATGGAACATAAAAAAAAAAGACTGAAAGATACATTGTCAAGTCTTGGTTTAGGATATTTCAAAGTAGGGATTTTCAGGAGTTTGCCCACTGAATATTTGTATACATAATCAGCTGTCAAAAATGAATTACTTTTCAAAGGACAGTTATAAAGCATAGCTTAATGTGCAGTGGATACATTTGTTGCAAAGGAGGCTTCACAGCCTCTCCTAAAGGCTCTAATTTGAAGGACTGGGGATGCAGCTCCACAGTAAAGCATTTTCCTGGCATGAAGAAGACAGTATGTTTGATCTCAAGCACTACAAAAGAAAGAGAGAGAGAGAGAGAGAGAGAGAGAGAGAGAGAGAGAGAGAGAGAGAGAGAGAGAGAGAGAGAGAGAGAGAGGGAAAGGAGGGAGGGAAGAAGGGAGGGAAGGAAAAAAGGGAAGGAGGAAAGAAGGAAAGGAAAGGGGGAAGAAGGAAAGAAAGGAACAAGAGAGGATTCTAGTTCCCAATAGGACCACGAGTTTAAGGTAAATCTTTCTGCACTGCGAGTTGAAGAAAACCCTGGGCTATACAGATTTCCCAAACTAAGGGTGAGATGTGGCTAGGAGAAGGACATGTAGTAAGTGTACAAGAAGCCTTTCATTCAATCCCAAGCACAATAGAAAAAAAAATTTTGTGGGCAAAAATGTAGGTCAGTGGTAAAGCATTTGTCTAGCAACATTTAAAAAAAAGTGAAACTACATACATTTTTAAACAACATATCTTCAAGAAGTATTCTTTGAGTTGGAAAGATTTCACTTTGCATATATTATGGTTATCTATATTCTTTTATTTTTATCATAAATTACCTTTATAATCATTTGAAAGATGATAAAACATTGCAATTCTATAAGGAAATTAACCAAGGGGAAAAAACTAATAATCTCTAAAGTCCAATGTATACATCAAAATAAATCTCTTCCTAGGCCAGGAGATTGGCCTAGTAGTAGATTGCTTGCCTCGAATGCATGAAGACCCAGGTTCAATTCCTTGGTACCAAATACATAGAAAAAGCTGGTAGATATTAGGGAGGCTGAGATCTGAGGATTGCAGTTCAAAGCCAGCCCTGGCACTAAAGACCACTATGAGACTCATTTCCAATTAAAAACCAGAAGACCAAAAGTGGTGCTGTGGCTCAAGTGATAGAGCTCTAGTCTTGAGAAAGCCCAAGGAACAGTGCTCAGAACCTGAATTCAAGCCCCCGGACCAGAAAAAAAAAATCTCCTCCTTGAAGTTTTAAATAACCATTTATAGCTGGGTGCAATAGCTCACCCCTGTAATCCTAGCTACTCAGCAGGCTGAGATCTGAGGATCACGGATGAAAGCTAGCCCAGGCACTAAAGTCTGTGAGACTCTTATCTCCAATTAACACCAGAAAACCAGAAGTGGGGATGGAGCTTAAGAGAAAGGACAGTAGACTTAAGCTGAGGTGCTCAGGGACTGCACCCAGGCCCAAGTTCAAGTCCCATGATTGACAACAAATAAATAAATATTAAAATAACAATTTATACTATAAATAGTATTTTCACAAGTCCTCTCATTCTTCTTTTTATTAAAGAATTTATTAACATTGATTTTTACATCATATTTTAAATGACAAGTTTAACAATCAAGTGTTCAAGGGGGGAATCTCTATTTACAATCACTGGGACTTAGTATTTAGAACTTAATCAAAATTAGGCTAAGGGTTTGTATGTCGTAGAAATTAATTTATTAGAATATTAATTTCTGAAATAAAATATTATGTCTATAGAGTCATAGGATTTTATGTCGATATAGTTATGTTTATATTTCCATTACCATGTCCATAGCTTTGGGTATGCAGTTATTGAGTCCTTGCTCTAGTACTCTTTGGATTTAATAGCCCCATATTAAGGATACCATGTGCCTTTTGTTTCTTAGGTCTTGACTTGTCTCACTCAACATGATTTGCTCTAGATTCACCCACTTCCCTGTGAATGCCATTATTTTATCTTGTCTGTTGGCTATGTAGAATTCCATTTTGTATATATACCACATTTTCTGTATCCGTTCATCTGCAGTAGGGCATCTGCATTGTTTCCATCGCCTGGCTATTGTGAATAGTGCAGAGATGAACATAGCTGAGCAGGTGTCCTTATCATATCTTGGGTCATGATATTCAGGATAGATGCCCAGAAGTGGTATGGCGGGATCATAGGGAAGGTCTATTTTCAGCTCCTTAAGAAACCTCCACTCTGCTTTCCAGAGTGGCTGAACTAGTCTACATTCCCACCAGCAGGGTAGTAGGGTTCCTTTTTCTCCACAACCCCGCCAGCAACTGTCATTGTCTGAGTTCAAAATCTTGGCCATTCGTGTTGGGGTAAGGCGGTATCTGAGGGTTGTTTTTATTTGCATTTCCTTTATGACCATAGATGATGAACATTTTCTCATATGCTTTTCTGCCATTTTAATCTCTTCTTCTGATAGGAATCTCTTTAGTTCCCTTGCCCATTTACTGAATGGTTTATTAGGTTTGGGGGGGAATAGTTTCTTAAGTTCCCTGTAGATACTGGATATTAAGCATTTGTCAGATGTATTGTTGGTGAATATCTTTTCCCAGTTGGTTGGCTGTCTCTCTACTTTTGCGACTATGTTTTTATCTGTACAGAAACTTTTTATTTTTAGGTAGTCCCATTTATCAAGTCTCTCTCCAATCTGTTGTGACCCTGGGATTCTGTTCAGGAATCTTTTGCCTGTTTCTATGAGTTCCAGTGTCTCTCCTACTTTATCATGTAGCACTTTCACAGTTTCTAGTCTGACGTTGAGGTCTTTGATCCACTTTGAGTTAATGCTTGTGCATGGCGAAAGGTTAGGGTCAATTTTTCTGATGTGGCTGCCCAGTTTTGTCAGCACCAATAATTGAATAGACTGTATTTGTTCCACTGTATATCTTTGGCTCCTTTGTCAAATACAAGTTACCTATTGGTATGTGGTTCTATTTCTGGGTCTTTTATTCGGTTCCACTGATCTTCTGGTCTGTTTTGTGCCAATACCAAGCAGATTTGTTATTATGGCTCTATAGTAGAGTTTGAAGCATTACTCTTTTTGCCTAGAATTGTTTTGGCTATTCTATGTCTTTTCTTGTTCCATATGAATCTTTGGATTATATCTTCTATTTCCATAAAGAATGTCTTTGGGATTTTGATGGAGATTGCATTGAATTTGTATATCAATTTTGGCAGTGTAGCCATTTTCACTATGTTGGTTCTCCCTAGCCATGAGCATGGGATGTCTTTCCATTTCCTAATGTGCTCTAATTTCTTTCATTAGGCTTTTATAGTTTTCATTGAATAATTCCTTTACATCTTTGGTTAAGTATATTCCTAAGTATTTTATTCTTTTGGGGGCTATTGCAAATGGAATCATTTTCTTGATTTGCCTTCTGTTTGTGTATTGTTGGTGTACAAGAAGGCTACTGACTTCTGGAGGTTAATTTTGTATCCTGCCACTTTGCTAAAGTAGTTTATTAATTCTAGAAGTTTGGGAGTGGAGTTTGTTGAGTCGCTCAAGTAGAGGATTATGTCGTCTGCGAATAGGGATAGTTTAATTTCTTCTTTCCCTATGTGGATCCCTTTGATGTCCTTTTCTTGCCTTATTGCTCTGGATAAGGGTTCCAGCACTATATTGAAGAGGAGTGGAGAGAGTGGGCATCCCTGTCTAGTTCCTGATTTTGAGGTGAATGGTTCCGGTCTTTCACCATTTAGTATAATACTGGCTGTAGGTTTTTCATATATGGCTTTCACTATTTTGAGGAATGTACCTCTTATTCCTATTTTTTCTAGTGCTTTCAACATGAACGGATGTTGTATTTTGTCAAAGGCCTTCTCCACGTCCAGAGAAATTATCATATGATTCTTATCTTTAGCTCTATTGATGTGATGTATTACATTGATTGATTTGCGAATGTTAAACCAGCCTTGCATCTGTGGGATGAAGCCTACTTGATCATAGTGTATGATTTTTTAAATTTGTTTCTGGATTCTGTTGGCTAAAATTTTATTGAGGAGTTTTGCATCTGTGTTCATTAGAGAGATAGGTCTGTAGTTTTCTTTTTTTGTTGGGTCTTTCCTGGTTTGGGGATGAGAGTAATATTAGCTTCATAAAATGAGTTTGGTATTGCTCCTTCTGTTTCTATTTCTTGGAAGAGTTTCAAGAATATAGGTGTTATTTCATCTTTAAATGTCTTGTAGAATTCCACAGTGAATCCATCTGGACCTGGGCTCTTTTTGGTTGGCATTTCCCTGATTGCTTCTACAATTTCTTTGTTAGAGATTGGTTTGTTCAATTTGTTTACCTCATCGTTGTTCAGTGTGGGCAGCCTATATTTATTTAAGAAATCATCCATTTCTACCAGATTTTCTTGTTTCTTTGAATATAGGCCCTGGTAGTACCTATTCATTATGGACTGAATTTCTTGGGACTCAGTTGTGATTGTTCCCATGGGGTCTCTAATCTTGTTTATTTGAGTCTCCCCTTTCCTTTTTTTGATTAATCTTGCCAGAGGTCTGTCTATTTTGTTGACTCTTTAAACGAACCAACTTTTTGATTTATCAGTTTTGTGTATAGTAGATCTTATTTCAATCTCTGATATTTCTGATTTTATTTTTGTTATTTCTATCCTTCTAGTTGTTTTAGAATTAACTTTTTCTTGCTCCTCTAGGGGTTTCAGGTTTTGTTTTTTTTGTTTTTTTTTTGCCAGTCCCGGGCTTGAGCTCAGGGCCTGAGCACTGTCCTTGGACTTTCTCAAGGCTAGAGCTCTATCACTTGAGCCTCACCACCACTTCTGGCTTTTTTTTTCTATGTATGTGGTACTGAGGAATCAAACCCGGGTCTTCGTGCATGCTAGGCAAGTAATCTACCACTAGGCCAAACTCCCAGCCCAGTTTCAGGTTTTTTTTTTTTAGGTTATTTACATGCTCTTCTTCTGTCTTTTTAATATGCGTTCCTAGTGCGATAAATTTGCCTCTTAGAACTGCCTTTGCTGTGTCCCATAAGTTCCTTTGTGATGTTTCTTGATTGTCATTACATTCAAGGAAGTTTTTTATTTCATTTCTGATCTGATCTGTTACCTAGGAGTTATTCAGAAGTGTGTTGTTCAGTTTCCAAGTGATTGAATGTTTTTTTACTTTGACTGCATTGTTTAGAATTAGTCTGACTCCACTGTGGTCTGATAGAATGCATGGGATTATATCAGTCCTCTTGTATCTGCTTAAGTTTTCTGTATGAACTATTATATGATCTATTTTGGAGTGTTCTCATTCTTTTTTAAAACAAGCATCACAACGTGGTTTATTTATAAGGCCATTATTAATGATTAAAAGAATAAAACCAGGCTATTTTACCTATAGTACAAGAGTAATAATTTCAACTTTTTTCCCTTAAAAGTCTTATCGAATGTCTAACATACCATTTCGGAATCATAAATTGAATTATTGGAATTCACTGGAGAAGCCCAGTCTCATTTTAAATTGCTGCTGTCTGCAGTGTACTAAATGTGATCGATGGCCTTCTCCAGCTATGCAGTTCAGCATCTCCACCATTGTGAACAGGAGAAAGAGAGAGACAGTGAGAGAGAGAGAGAGAGAGAGAGAGAGAGAGAGAGAGAGAGAGAGAGAGAGAGAGAGAGAGAGAGAGAGGCAGGCAGAGACAGAGACAGACAGAGACAGAGACAGAGGCAAAGAGAGAGAAAGGGAGAGAATGTGTGTGCCTTTGTGTGTGTGCTTGCCTGTGCATACTTATCTCTTGAACATTTTGTAAACATTTCCAACAGGAGCTATTTTCAAGCCTCTTTTCAGTTGTACAGACTAGCCTATTATTTTCCAATTACCAATGATCAATTTAGATGGCCTGAAGACAGATGATTTGCAAGAATGAACACACACACACACACACACACACACACACACACACACACACAGAGGATTCTTTAGCTGTAGCTCTCTTTTAGCTCTTTGTCATTTTGAGAAAGAAAAAAAAATAGTTTCTACTGAAGAAACCACAACATCCACAAATTAAGCAAATGAATACTGAGAGTCTTAAATTTGTCTAATTTTTTAGGAATAAATGTTTACTTCTAGATAAAGCAGCTACATATTTAAATCAGTATCCTCCTTACTATCTCTCAAGCATTTCAGATAGAGGTCAGGAAATCCATTTTCCTGCCATTGTACTTATTCCTTCATCAATTTAGATGCAAACACAACACACCAATGCACAGTGTAGAGAGATAGCAGAGAGTTTTTTAAATATTCTATGTTAACCTTCTGAAAGAGTTGACCGCTAGATCAAATTACCTCCCTTCTTTAGTAAATTTATAATCATAGATAAATATTTGCAAAAGAAAACTGAAGTATACAGAAGTCTTGCCTTGATGTTTGTCTTAATTATCGCAAAATTATGAAACATGGGATTTTTTTTTATTTGGAAGAATCTTAGAGAGTATTTCCTGTATGGTGACGGGAAAGCAGGTTGAGGTACAGGACTGAACTAATATCACAGGGCTTCTTAGCAAAGGCCCAGCCTCTACTAAACGCTTTCCTACTTCCTCTTCTGCTTTTACACAAGAGGAACACAAAGGAAACACTTGGACAAGATTTGCTTCATCTGCACAACAATGCTTCACGAGGTGCACATTATTACCCTGGTTGAATAAATAAGGAACTGGGACAGGAAAAGTTATATAAGGAAATTGAGACAAAGAGAAGTTATATAATCCGTGCAAAATGTCACTGTTCCCAAGGGAAGAAATGGAATATACAGGCAGTCTCTCTGTCTTTATCTTCATCCAGGTTCAGGGGATAGTCACAAGGCAATGATGAAGACAGTGTTTTATTGATGATCTGGAAATATTCACAAATGAAAATTTATATCCTATAAAACAAAAGGTCAATACAGATTTTTTAGATAATTTTGTATTTCCTCTGTTTGGATTTTCTATGTTTACAGATGCTGAGTTTTTTCTTACAAAGTTACAAGTTTTAAGGAGAATTGGTATTGGTCAGTTAACATAAAATGCCACATTTATGAAAAGATTTTCTGTGTCTATCAATCACAATTGTATGTTTTGAAATACTGTCTACATTTTGCTTAAAAAAATTTCAAATTCTTTTTTTCTAAATTTATTCACTTGAATTCTTATGAGAGAGACTTTTGCCTTCTTTTACATTTATTTCCTTATTCACTCCTTTCTTTATATTAGCAGAGACTACTTAATTCCTATTTTATTCTGTAAACTATAATATACTAACTACTCTTGGTAGTAGTGTTGTTATTTATAGTTTATCTCAAATTTAGCCAGTGGTCATCACTTGTTTTGTTGACATCATTTCTTTACTTTGTTTTATTTTTTTCATAGTAAACATACCTAAGACAAAATTATATGCAAGTTGAAACTAGGGAAAAGAGATGGTCTCCTGGAGCAGTGTGGTCTAGAGTTCATGGCCAATGTCAATGCTGCATGTCAATCCACAGGCCGCCAATGAGCTGCTCAGCCTCCCACTTCAAACCTGCACTCATCCAAAGCTAAATGAAGATGATAGAAAATTGAACGCAGAGCATGTGGCCTTATCCCCTTCAGGAAGGTCCAAAACCTCCTACGACATCTGGAGATGCTGGTGAATGTGCAGAAAGGATTGTGTCATTCCGTGAAGATTGTAGGAGGTGAGAAGTAAACAATTGAGACTGAATACCATTCAGTGTGGACCCAGCTGATGGGCCTGGTAACCTACAACACAAAATCATTCCGTGGCAAAAAGGCGATGTGCTGAAAGCTAAGTACGGAAACCTCCTGCTGCTGGAGTTTGATACACATGATCTAAGTAATGATGAATCTCTCATTTTGGAGAAACATACATAGAAATGGTACATAAAAGCATACAAAGAACTGTAAGCAATTCTTTCCAAAATATACCATTACAAAGAGTTGACAGTACTCCAGATTGACTGACACCTGGCCCCAAAAATTTCCTTTATAGCTTGATTTCTCTGTGTGTGTGTGTGTGTGTGTGTGTGTGTGTGTGTGTGTGTGTGTGTGTCCTGGGCCTTGAATTCAGGGCTTAGATGCTGTGCTTGAGCTTTTGAGTTCAAGGCTGGTGCTCTACCATTTGAACCATAGCTCCATGTCTGGCTTTTATGTGGTAATTGGAAATAAGAGTTTCGTGAACTTTCCTGCCACGGCTGGTACTGAACCATAATCCTCATATTTCAGTCTCTAGAGTAACTAGGATTTCAAGAGTGAGCCACTAACACCTGGCTGTAACTTGATTTTTGTATTGGCATGTTCCCATAATTAACTACCAGGCAAAACTCAAAAAATGCTTTCATGAAGTTATAACATAGCATAATAAATACTCATGATTAACAGGATCCAAGGAGGTAAAACTAAAGTCAAAAATGGATATTTAGTGAATTCTTGCTTACATAAAAAAATGCAAGTAAAGCTGGGCACTGGTGGCCCACAATTGTAATCCTAGCTACTCAGAAGGCTGAGATCTGAGGATCATGATTCAAAGCCAGACTGGGCATGAAAAATCGGTGAAATTCTTATCACCAATTAATCACCAGAAAACCAGAAATGGTGCTATGGCTCGGAGGGGTAGAGTGCTGAGCCTGTTATCAAACCACAGAATTTAAACCTGGGGCCTAAATCTCCTGTGATATTATCACCAAAGATCCAGAACTTCATTTCTTCCACTTTTAACTATTTGTTTTTAAGTCTCACATCTAAAACCAAATTTAACACACATTCCCTACTTCTTGCCCATTATTTGTTTGGTAAAGGTTCTTTTTCGCTTTATAAATAATTACTAGTATGACCATTAATTAAGAAGCAGTTAAACTACTTTTAGAACATGCTTCTAAAATTGAGTAAATATAATTGCTTATTCTATTATTATATTCTATTATTATAGTGCTTATAATTGCAAATCAAGTTGTCTACTTTCTTACAAGCTACTTCCCTATTAATATCGCCTGAGAATTTTTATAAGCTCTCAATCTTTTACCGCTTAGATAAAAACATCCATCAGAATGCTTGCCCAAATGACAGCACTGCTGAAATACTTGGCCCTTAGGAGGAAAGGGAAGGCTCCACTTATTCTAACAGCTGGCATTTTGTGGAGATCATCTACACAATGGCTAATCAGAGAGGAAAAATTCATTCAACACATATTTATTGAGCTCTTGCTTTGTCTACTTAAGACTGGACCAACAAATGGCTGCAAATTTTGGATCTGCCCTACAGTAACTATCCGAATTTGTATAGATCACTCAAATTTTTGATAGCATCTTCAGAGAACAGAGGACAATTGAAAAAAAAAACCCTACCATTAAAACCATTGTTTTAAGGATAAAATAAATGGATATGCAAAAGGCATACTTAAAAATGTAAAACACTGTAAAAACCAAAGATAAGTACAATTATTTTGTTGATATTACT